>NW_022697544.1:0-1259 GCF_011630105.1 Anneissia japonica
AAGGTTTTCCCCTCTTGAAAACAGTCAGGTAAATTTATCCCTGTTATTACAGTAGATAGGCCTTAATTATGTGTGTATAAATACATAAAAAAAATTGAGTAGGCCTAATTGCACACGATTTTTTTTCCATTAATCCATAAATCCCAAAAAGAAAGGGGGGTCCGGGGGTTCTCCCCCGTGAATATTTTGATTCCTAGAAGGCGGGAAATGAGTTTTCCCGACTTCTGAGTTGTCTTGTAAGTTCTTTAAAATTCAAGGTTTTCTCCTCTTGAAAACAGTCAGGTAAATTTATCGCATTGTTATTACAGTAGATAGGCCATGTGTATATACATACATAAAAAAGAAATGAGTAGTTGCATACAATTTTTTTCCATGAATCCATAAATCCCAAAAAGAAAGGGGGTTCTCCCCCAGGAAAATTTTGATTCTTAGAAGGCGGGAAATGGGCTTTCCCGACTTCTGAGGTGTCTTTTAATTACTTTTAAATTCTTTAAAATTCAAGGTTTTCCCCTCTTGAAAACGGTCAGGTAAATTTATCGCATTGATATTACAGTAGATAAGCCTTATGTATGTATACATACATAAAAAAAATTTAGTAGTTGCATACGATTTTTTCCATGAATCCACAAATCCCAAAAAGAAAGGGGGCTCCGGGGGTTCTCCCCGGAAAAATGTTGATTCTTAGAAGGCGGGAAATGAGTTTTCCCGACTTCTGAGGTGTCTTAATTACTTTTAAGTTCTTTAAAATTAAAGGTTTTCCCCTCTTGAAAACGGTCAGGTAAATTTATCCCATTGTACAGTAGATAGGCCTTATGTGTGTATACATACATAAAAAAAATTGAGTAGATGCATACGATTTTTCCATGAATCCATAAATCCCAAAAAGAAAGGGGTGTCCGGGGGTTCTCCCCCGGAAAAATGTACTTAGAAGGGGGGAAATGAGTTTTCCCGAATTCTGAGGTGTCTTAATTACTTTTAAGTTCTTTAAAATTAAAGCTTTTCCCCTCTTGAAAACGGTCAGGTAAATTTATCCTATTGTTATTACAGTACATAGGCCTTATGTGTGTATACATACATAAAAAAAATTGAGTAGTTGCATACGAGTTTTTTTCCATGAATCCATAAATCCCAAAAAGGGAAGGGGGTCCGGGGGTTCTCTACAGGGAAAATTTTGATTCCTAGAAGCGGGAAATGAGCTTTCCCGACTTATGAGGTGTCTTTTAAGTACTTTTAATTTCTCCAAAAATCAAGGTTCCCCC
>NW_022697545.1:0-2478 GCF_011630105.1 Anneissia japonica
TAGCTCGCCCCTGTGGCGCTCTGATAGCCATATGCCCCATAGTACACCTCTTGCCCTAGCCCTTCAAATATATTCAATGAACGATTTTGGCCCCTATTGCAATATAGTTGAGAACCCCTGCTTTAATAATTCCCTATGCTTGTGGTAAATTTAGAAAATAGAAAAAAATTACTACTGCACAGATTGAATATCTGATAAGAAGATATAAAAGATACATATTAAGGTGTGATATGATATTGAATGCTCATTTAATACAGAAATATATTCATTGTAATTGTTACTGATCGATGCGAGTCAAATTTCCAAAGTATAATAATTTCCAACAACATCCTGATTTCTTTACCAGAAACTATCAAGGTATTATCATTAACATATGAGTAATAATATTCTATAGGTTATACAAATAGAAATATTATTAATGTAACATGCAAATTTACAAATGGCTCCCGGGGAAATAATTCATCAACTCAGAGCTGCAAAAAGCTAAGTTTACCAAATCTTGAAGCCTGTGACAATGGCTTATCTAGCAGTCTTGAAAAGGGGAGGGGGACAAATGTGGTGGGGAGTGATAAACCGCTCTGAAACTTGGAGCTGGTTTGATGTTAGAGGGCCCTATACAGGTGAAGGCACCATACACAGAGTCAACACAGGACCACTAAATAATTTTTGCACATTTATTTGTCTCTTGGTGCTCGAACTTTGGTGACTAGAAAAATGTCAAAATATCACCCATAATTATCGAGATACAACAACATGACCTTGCCATAATGCTTCATGTACTTCGTATAACCATATAACTTTCAAACAACTTCATATATCACTAATTCAGATTAAATTTTTTGTAGAATAAAGCATCATATCAATTCAATCAGTATTTTATGTATTCTATCAATTCAATATTGTCTAAAAGGAAAGATATCAAGAAATACAATGTAATAACATGACAAGCATGGTATACAACATATAATTATTCTTACATGAATTTGATCGCACTATGCCTTAAATATCAACGTGGAATACTTAGCTCAGCCGTCTAAACTGGTGGTAGCCACTGTCTGTGCGCTAGACCGGAGTGATCTCTTGCTTCCTAGTTCAATTCCCATCACGGCTGAAATGCAAGTTATGATAGCGCACCGTCTTTGGATGAGATGTTTAAGCCCTTGTTCCTGTGTGCATTATGGCCCAGGTGCACGTTAAAGGATGCAGTACACTTTTCGGAAAAAATTAGGGGATTGTCTGTCAGTGTACTGCCCAATCACCACCGGAAGGACCAAACTGGAAATAAGTCTGCTTCAGACTTTCGTGGATTATCCTCGGTGTTTACACTGAACCAATCCAAGACCGAATTAGCGACGAAAGATTACGTCATCACTATTTGGCCGAATGGGTATAAAATTGTAAACAGAGCCTAAAAGTCCTATTCTATAACGTTGCGAGTTCTTGTATGGTCCAGGAAAGTAAGCAAAAAAACCAAAGTACACGGTTAAGATACTTTTTAAAAACATTGATAGGTTAAGGAAGGTTCATAGAACTATCAAAAGACGTTTGATTTGATTTTCACGTAAAATTAAGTTAAATATACCTAGAGTTTTTACAGGCTAGGCCTCGGCCCCTGACACTTGTTGCATAACAATGCGACATGGCTGGATGTGATGATTGAGTGAGGCCTGACTGTAAACGTTCAGCTCCGTGCTGTCGTCAAGTCTTTTACTTGTTTAGACATCCAGTCTGCCAAAGTTATTGGTGTGAATTTAGGAACATTATTCAATAATTTTGAATAACTTAGCTCTCCTTGAAATCTGCAAGTACAACACATTTCATGAGTTTTGTGTAAAATTAAGGCCTGTCGTGCACCTGCTCGGGGAATACGTTATCTGTATATCCTCCACGCAAAACCTAGGTTTAAGGTCCGTCCGCGCATTTCGGAAAATAAGGTCCAAATTTTAGCTAGGTTTTGAAGTATCATCTACGCAATTAAAATACTTCACAGTAAACAAAATCTCTGATACATTGCACACCACAAAGTTAAGTTCAAAAAGAAGTAGGCCTAGGCCTATACCAACCACTGCCTGAGAGCCACAGTGAAGAAGAGGGAATGAGGGTTATAGGTGACATGGCGTCATTTCATGGATTTAACCTCCTGTGAAAAGTCAGTCACGTGTGTTTTTAACCAATCAGAAGATTGTTATTAGGTTGAAGTCATTTCGTTTCCTAGGCACCGTGCATTAGAAAAAAAGAGTGGAAAGAAAATGATGAATGGAAATAAATTTCAACGATGAGTGACGAAATGGGAATAACCAATGTCTCGTGGTAATAAATCCACCAATCAAATAACGGATCTGTTTAGGGGTGTTATAATACATTTCAATTAAACTTGTTTAGTATATGGTAAATGGTATAATCACAAAATCTATGGTATAATCAATCATTTAAGCATTCTGAATTATGATATTAACAACATGACTGATTCATATGAAC
>NW_022697546.1:0-500 GCF_011630105.1 Anneissia japonica
ATAATATTCCAGGTTACAAACTCATTCATTATGATAGGCCAAACAAGAAAAGTGGTGGTATTGCGTTTTATATAGCAGATAATATTATTATAAGTATTAGACCTGATCTCAGTAATATTATTAATGATGTTTGTGAAACCCTCTGTATTGAAATTGAGGCAAAACCAATAAATATCATTTTATCAGTTATTTATAGACCACCAGAAAAGTGTGTTAAATCATTTCATGAATGTATTTCTTTATTGTTGGAAGAGGTCAACAAAGGAAAAAAAGAGGCTTTTTATACATGTGGGGATATCAATATTGATCTCTTAAAAGCCGACTCTCACAAACTAACATCTGATTTTCTTAGTACTTTATTTTGATCAAATTTGCTTCCTTTTATAGATAGACCCACTCGCATAACTAAAACCTCTGCCTCTTTAATTGATCATATATATTGTAACTCACCTGTTCATAAATTCAAGTCTGGTATACTCTACTGTGACATAACTGATCAT
>NW_022697547.1:0-886 GCF_011630105.1 Anneissia japonica
ACCATTATTAGCAATTTAAATTCAATCCTTTGTGGAATCGGTAACCAATGAAGTCTAATGTATACTTCAGTAATATGATCGTATTTACGTGTTCTAGTTACAAGCCTAGCAGCTGCATTCTGGACACGAATAAGTGGTTTAAGTTTATATGCTGGAAGTCCAGCAAGCAACGAATTACTGTTATCTAATCTAGACGAAATAAATGCATGAACTAGTTTTTCAGTATCAGACTGAGAAAGGGATTTCCGTATACGGCTAATACTTTTAAGATAAGAGTAGGACGACCTGCAAATATTGGCAATGTGATTGGTCATAGAAAGCTTAGAATCAATCACAACCCCAAGGTTTCGAGCACAAGACGATATCTCAATTAAATTGTCACCAATCTTAATTTCATTAATTGAACTTAAATTGTTATGAAATTGTCGAGATGACAACATTAGAAACTCGGTCTTCGAAGAATTTAAGTGCAAGTAGTTACAAGTCATCCAATTCCTAATATCAGATAAACAATTTTCAAGAACACCTTTAGCCAGATCATGATCTTTGTTTGAGATAGACAAATAAATTTGAGTGTCGTCAGCATAAAAATAATAATTTACACCGTGTGGTTTAATCAGTTCGCCTAATGGGCGCATGTACATAGAAAATAATAATGGTAATAATATGTACACTAAGCCTGAAGGTGGCGCTTTACTACGACGGCCATCTTGGATGGTACACATACATAACTCTGCATTGTAGTCTGGTTGTAAAACTGCTGAAATGAAAAGTAAAGGAAAATTAATTTTTGGTTTTTCTGAATCAGCATACCCTGTAGTGTCTCAGAAAAAAAAATCCCCATGCCTAGGGCCTGGGCAATTTTTTACAGCACTTTGAAATTTTG
>NW_022697548.1:0-1030 GCF_011630105.1 Anneissia japonica
TCTGATGCCGTATATCCTTCCCGCGTGGTTCAGGTTGTTGGTCGACGTGTGCATCGGGAGGCTGTCGCGCTTCCTCCACACGACAGCCTGGTGCAGCTGTTAGTTGAGGGAGGTCTTCGTGCGAAGGTCGAAGTTGCCTCTCGTCGTGATGTTCGTCGATCCGGTGGACGCGAAGAACAGGGCCGTCGATCCTCTGCTCAGCGGCGACTGGAATTCTATCATGTCGTCCTGCAGCTTCGTTCCCCTCAGGTGGATGGAGTGCACGCGCTCTCGACGATCGTACGGATACCAGTGCGCGATGGTCTGCAACGAAACGACGTTGACTAGGAAGAAGTTGACGACCGCTCTGCCGCACGTGGATTCGACTCGGACGTGCATAGTCTCGATCTTAATAGATTATGGGTGAGAGTAAGGTCGATCTCCTGACGCCGTTTACTAATATCTCGTCGAAAATTCTGTCGACTTCGCCGGCTGAGCGCGAACGTAGCTGCGTCGGTCGGTCTTCGTTCGAATGCAGAGTCGGCTGGCTTCCTCGGTTCGAGATCGGAGAGAGTATGCTCGATCTCCGTATGCCGTTGATTAATATCTCCTCGAAAATTCGGTTTGACCTCCAGCGAACGTTGCTTCGGTCGACGATCGCGGTCTCCGTTGAGATCCAACGGCTGCAGCACGCTCCCGTTCGCACGAAGTGGCGAGATGGCGGGCACGCGAGAGTCGAGTTTCACGGCCAGGCGTCCTCGGTCGGTCCTTCGATGACCGGGAAACCATCTCGAGATCGTGCGAAGCTCCTTATCGTTGTAAGCGACGAAGTAAACCGTGGAAGCTCGGACGTCCACCATATCCAGCGCTGACCGGACGAACGACATAGGAAGGTCGGGTCCCTCGACTAGGATCTGCAGGTGATCCACTATCGCCGTGCCGTCGTCCTCCGTGCGATATCTGACGTCACCGACTATCACGTCCTTTTCCCTGAATAGAAGGTGGACGACGTTGGTGTCCGCCCGTTTCACGGCGAGGAGATCGTTGCAGC
>NW_022697549.1:0-1443 GCF_011630105.1 Anneissia japonica
GAATTAAGTGTGTGTAACTGAATGACACCGTTTTATCAGAACAAACTCGTCATGTTTGTTTATTGACATTTGTAAACCTGATAAAATAATAAAATATATTAATTAGTAGGCCTGGATATTTTTTCATGTTATAAACCCTCCATAAGCTAAATATGTAGCCTACAATTTATTTTGATTTAACAATAACAGATCCAACAATTATAAGATGCGCACATTTTTTTTAAATTTACGTGCGGTCGCATACAACTGAGCTGAGACCATACCCTTAGATTTTCCCATTTCTTAATAGCACACTTGTTTGTCAATGTATTATTAATATTAACTACACGATCGTTGTGGCTTCGGTTGGCATTATGGCTCTATGCAACCGGGTGACGTACCAGTTAAAATATACAATAATATTCAAGGCTCAGATTTTAATTGTTGCTCTATGTTGTGTCATGCTCACAGGAGTGTTTATTTTATTTTATTTTTTTTATTTTTTTATTTTTTTCCTCCAGGAGTTACCACAGAGATTAGGCGAGACGTCACTTTTTTATACCTTGTTTAGCTAACCCGCCGCCCGTCAATAAAGATGATTTCGAATAAAAATAACATTTTATTTTTGGTCAATTAGTGCACCCGCTGCCTTGAAATCTCCAAAAATAAGATATGTATATTTGTTCCTAATTATACAAATGTTAAACATTTAACCATCCTATTTAATACTACACTGTTTACCTTTACCAATAAAATGTTATTTCTATTTTCTCCTCCATCTGGATGTTTTTGACAAAACTATTTGCTAAATAAGAAAACTAAATTTAAATTTAAATTTATTTTTTTTCCGCCCCGCTCTGACGATCTTTAAAAAAATATGTTCGTGGAATAAGGTATGAAAAAAATTCTCGCCTTAAAAGCGGGCGCCATAAATCGATTTTTGGCGAGACAATAAATATTGATTGAATGTGTGGTTTGTTTGGGTGAATGGTTGTGTGCATGTTGCGGACGATGAACCGCAAATGGCTGGCACGCAGGAATGTTGACGTTCTGCCACCCCAAAAAATGAAAAAAAAATCTTATTAAATTCCTCCATGTTTAGACTACGTGTTCGTGGGCCATTTTCACGCATGCGCGTGAAGGAAATTGTTTCAAAGCGGATTCTAGCAATTCGCCCACGAAACTACACAGTTGTAATTGTGTGACAAATTTGGGTCTTTGAATACCTGTGGTAGGCCTACGTTATTGTTGTAAAAATATGTCTATGGATTTCCAACATGGGGCTATTCAATGGATGTAACAAACGTGACATTGCAGAATCATAAAAGTTCGCACTGAATTAAGTGTGTGTAACTGAATGACACCGTTTTATCAGAACAAACTCGTCATGTTTGTTTATTGACATTTGTAAACCTGATAAAATAATAAAATATATTAATTAGTAGGCCTGGATATTTTTTCATG
>NW_022697550.1:0-968 GCF_011630105.1 Anneissia japonica
TGAGGAAAATGCTTACTAACAAGGTTTAAAAATGACTTTGCAACATTAGTTTTAATGTTCATACTATATGGAGGATTAAACCATATTATATTCCTACTCCGATTTTTTCGCTTATAGTTTACAGTCTCATTTTGATTGTACTTCATTTCATCATCAAAGCCACCAGATTTTAGCGCTTCACTGTAGATCTGCTTCGCGTTGTCAAAGGCCTGCTGATCACTTGACAATTGGGAAATTCTTCTGTTAACCCCAAGTGGTATCTTTCAGGGGGGTGGTTAGAGTCTATAGCCTGGTTCACGTCGAACTTTTATCTAGATATAGATCCACTTAACTAGTTAAAAGTTCGACGTGAACCACTCAATTATAGCTAGATAAAGGAATTAAGTCACTTAAGTTAAGTGACTTAACTTTACTAGAATAACGGTAAATTAACTTGCTTAACGGTAAAGTCGGCTCGGATTACAAGGACATGATTACGTAACGTAGGCATCTAAGCCAGCGTTGTTGTATTGTACCACAACAACAGCATCGAAATAGTCTTATTAGTCTGGTTTTCAGAAATTATACTTCATCCTCTCTCGGCTCGTTATATATTATGGGTAAAAACCCAGCAAACGTCCGTTTTACGAATAGTCGATATTACCAATAACTTTTGCCCTTTGCATCATCGACCAAGTAATAACGTTAAAAAGTCCGATTGCGTACGTTTTTCAAAGTGATAATGTATATTTTTCTTAATAATAAAATCAGATTTGTTGTATTTATTTATTGACAATTCAATCTTTTGCAGTCGCTAATAATTCAGTTTCAACGAACTACCACCAACGCCAGTCGTTAAAATGAGCGCACATGTTTACGATGACGAAATAAAAAAGTGTGTGGAAGTCAGCAACTTATTTGACGCCGCGAAGCTAGATTTTCGCGAAGTGCATGTAAACAACACAATTGAGCGATCTAAAAACTACAAA
>NW_022697551.1:0-192 GCF_011630105.1 Anneissia japonica
GCTAGGTGGGATTAGAATAAACAGCCTAAACAAGTAAACAGGAAGGCCAAAACTAAACTTTAGAAGCGTGCCTCAATAAATAAGCCAAATGATTTATCCAGAAGAATTTGGAATGCCATAGGTTTAATTTAGTGTACTGGGAGAACGTTCCTAATATTGAGTCCAAATGGTGTGGTGGTTTTAAGTAAAAGT
>NW_022697551.1:259-1177 GCF_011630105.1 Anneissia japonica
TATGGTCAATTGCAATCACTCTGAAATTTGAAATTGAATGACCAGCTAAATTGAAATGTTCGGCTACTGGTTGATCAAGCTTAGATGTTCTGATAGCTGATCTGTGTTGTGTCATTCTCATACAGAGATATTATATATATATATATATATATATACAGGGCTTGTCCTAACTTTTTTTGGTAACTAGCCCAGTGGGCTAGTTTACTAGAGATTTTACTCGCACACAGAATATTTTACTAGCCCACAGACAGGAAAAAATTTTTGTTTCAAAATATTTATTAGCGACAATTAAATTTGAAGGTTGATTTGCAATTTCATAATTTCTGTAGCATTGTGTTTGAGCTACCCTCTCAAAATATTGTTGAATAAATAAATAAAAAAATCACCCATGCTGCAAAATCGACTCTGGTTATAACAGGGACAGATGAGCATTTTATTTATTTGTTTTACATCTCCCTGGTTATAACTTTGGCTTTCTAATATTTAACAAAGGGCCCAGAAATCAATCAAACCAATGCATCTGTTAAATCTTCAGGTCTCAAACACTCACCCCCAATGGCAATAAATCTTGCTTAGGCTACATAGGTCTAGACAAGACCTAGGGCCTAGTCTAGCCTAACCTACCTATAGCATTGAAGTACTTATTATTAAAAGTTGGACATTTTAAAAATATCATTATGAGAAAATAATATGAATAAGGTAGTACATTAATTTAAATGTTCTAACTACCTAAATTAACCAGATTGAACGATCAAACGATCTTCTATTGTGTGGTCAGATAGCAGATATAAATTGTTTGCCTACTAACAAATATAAATTCATTGGTCATTAGATATACTGTATTGGATTTAAACAATGAATTTATATTTGTTAGTAGGCAAACAATTTATATCTGCTATCTGACCACACATAAACAAT
>NW_022697552.1:0-1840 GCF_011630105.1 Anneissia japonica
AGCACCGTTATGACATAGCAGGAGTTGGAAATGGGAGTTGTTATAGTTGTTATAGTGCCCGGGTATTCAACCTTTTACGCTGAGTGCCAGTTCCAAATTGTTGAGATCAGCGGCGGGCCGAAATAAATTGTGTATTTCCAATTTCTTTTATAGCGGTGAATTCAAATAGGAGGGGCCAGGGAGCAACTTTCACAGATAGGAAAAAGCCACCTTAGCCCCACCATGATTGGCAAAAAAAGTTATGATTATGGGGCATCTAGATGGTCGGAAATGGCACTCTCGGACTTAAATTTGAATTTAATCTTCTTTTCTTCTCTTTTCTTTCTTTTAGAATTAAAAAAAAAAAAAAACAAAAAAAAAAACAAAAAAAAAAAAAAACAGTACTCCAGGTTCTCCTGCCACGGGAAATTTTTCCACAACCACAAAAATATCCACTTACCAGTGGTTGGGGTTGAGGTGAGCTCATGTTTAACATACATACAGTACCTCTAAATTCCTGGAAATTGCACTTTCAGACTCAAAAATAAGTTTTCAAAGCAGTGTTTTCATTTTAACAGAATAACATGCCCCGAGCCTGCTGATTCCGCAAATGATTAGACATCGCAGCATATCAGTGCCCCACTTAATCCATTGTCCCCATTAGTCTACCCCTTCCCACGCCAATACCCAATGCCACTAGTGAGCTACACTCAGAAAAAGCCACACTCTTGTAAGCATTGCTAGAGTAGGGGTACCTAGGTGGCATTTCTCTAAACAGAAAAACTATTTCTAAAAGTCGGCCAGAAAATGATTTATTTTCAGCAATGTTTCGCTGGCCGGATAAAAATCTTTGGCGGGCCGGATTTTACCTGCGGGCCGGGGGTTGAATATCGGGGTTATAGTGTTATAACAACTTAATGGAAATTTCAGTAGTTCGAAATTTAGTCATTGTCGGCTCGTAATACTGATAACAACGTTATTCAGACGCACCTATACATTGGAGGGCTCTAATTGAGCTAAATTATGAATCAGTTGCAGACAATATGTTGTATGCGATTGATTTAACGTAAGTTATAAAATCGATCACAATGGAGAAATAAGTTGAGTGATTTTGCCTAACGACTCAATCTACATCCTTGACGACAGTGGGTTTCCCGCGTAACAATTTAATTCATACGTGCATACCTACCAAAATCATGTACCTAGTTTCATCTGTGTTTAGAGTTTATGTTTTTTTTTTTTGTCTTTCGTGGGTGTAGCCCACCTTTATTCTCTCTTTTTTCATTGTTTTCATTTTTTCCACTAACACTTGTTAAGGTTCAATAAACATTATGTTCAGGATTTACATGAAAGTAAAGCAAAAAAATAAAAAATAAATAAAAACTTCACGTGTCTACCATGAAGTACACTATCACATAAAATTTCTATAAACAATTATTATTTTGATAAATTTTTACCTATTAGGGCTTGATTTTTTTTTTCTATAATTTAACAATTATAACTTTGCATGATATAATTGATTATGGTTCCTATTATATATTATAAGGTCATTGAATACACGTAGGCTATACCTATATAAAGTATTAAGATTCAGAAATATAAAACATTTCATGACTTGTTAATAAAATACATTATAACACTGTTATTTTGAAGGAGTTATTTTAACTCGAAAGGAGTTATTCTGTACCTTTTTTTAGGTACAGAATAACTCCTTTGGAGTTAAAATAACTCCTTCAAAATAATAGTGAAGGTAAAATAAGGACGTGTAATTATGTTTCTTAATAAAACACTCGATAAAATAAACTTCAAATTAATAAGCTTATAATATACATAAACATATACACACATGCTTATATATATA
>NW_022697553.1:0-880 GCF_011630105.1 Anneissia japonica
AGAGAAAATATGAGATTCATGATACTAAAGTGTCCTCTGCACTAATATTTCGCACATTTTTCGAATATTACGATCTATCATATGCTTTTTTGAAATCTAGTAATACCCTTATTTTGTGACGAGTGTCTGTGGCCTCAAAACATCTATGGAGAAAGTCATTCAGAGGACTGACCGTGGAAATCCCTTTTGAGCAACCAAACTAATTAAGGTTAATATCTTTTCTTTGATTTGGGACCAAAGCATTCTCCCTATCAATCTCTTGATGTGCTGTCCCCTATCCCAGTATAGTAGTATCCTATATTGGTTACTAGGTTACGTTGTTAACGCCTTATCAGTGGTGTAAGATGGGGCCTGGGTCCCTGTGTATTTCTTAAACTGGGGGCCCTTTTTGGGTCCCGGTCACCAATTCCATCGTGCATTGTTATTCTAAATGATTTTTAACGGCCTAAATAGGCCTAAATGATATAATATGGATCTAGAAAGTTGAGGCCAGGGAGGGACTTTCAAAGTTGGTTCACAGTTGGAGAGTCTATACCACCTCAGACCACCATGGTTGGGGCTGAGGTAAGAACATTTATTCAGATGGTCGGAAATGACACTTCACAGACATAAAATTGTGAATATGATTTTCTTTATATCTCCAGTTAAAAAATATTTTGACAAATTCAGTGGGTCCCCGGGCCGGCAGCCCTACAGTCGATTTCAGACACACAATATGCTGTGGCCCTTGTGGGGCTGAGATAAGAAAATGTGTTATTATGGCACGTCTAGATGGCCGGAAATGACACTCACAGACTTAAAATTGTGAATATAATATTTTTTTTTTATCTCCATTTTTATTTTTTTTATTTTTTTGACAAATTGGGTGGGTTCCCGGGCC
>NW_022697554.1:0-1281 GCF_011630105.1 Anneissia japonica
GTATAATGACCCACGAAATCGGTATAAAGACATTTTTCAGCCTAGGCCTAGCATCTTTTACGTTACGGTAAATAATTGGTGGTCAGCAAAAATTGCATCGGCATTTCCAGAGCTGTGGAGGTGAGTTATTTTAAAATGTAAGGCGAGCTATTTTTCACACCCCTTGATAGCAGTTTAGGTGCGCGATGGTGCGCGAGCGTGATCGCGCCTTAAATGACAAGGTCTGGTTCATATCCCTAGGCCTAGCTCCACTACTGGCCATGGCCATAGTTACAGTACTCCGATGATTCAGATAATCATACTGTAGTGTGAATAGGCCTATGCCTAGTCTCAAAACTGTGCTGGACTGCTCAAACTTGACAAATGGAACATTTTCAATTAGGCTAAGCCTAGATCCTAGGCCCCTATTTAGTTATTAGGGCAAATAAAAAAATTTATTAGATTATCACTCCGCCAGCATAAAAAATTCGGGAAATATTGATGCAGGAATAAAAAAATTTTTTTTTGCCGGATCAATTATTTTAACAGCATAAAAATAACAATGCAATTTTGTGAATTTAGATACATTTTCTTCAAAATACTATAACAGTTTTTATACAATATTTACTATTATTACAGACCAAAATAAAAAAAAATCCACACTCCCTCATTAATTTTTTAAAAAGAAAGAGTGATAATCTAATATTTTTTTCTATGAGGCCTTACGTAGCCTACAAGGCCAGGTGTAGGCCTATTCTAGTGTAGGTGTACATAGCCTAACCCTATTAATCTTGGAAAAAATTAAGTGGACGGAAGGTTTTTGTGTCTAGGCCTACATGTATGCCCCCTCGTCGGCAAAGACAATAGGCCTGTGTTGTCGCCAGACAATTTAAAAATGGCTAAATTGGTAACTCTGCTGGAGTTGCATGATGGGTTTCATCACATCTGTTTTTTGACAGAAATCGCGGACGATTTGATCGGTAGTATAGTAGGTGTACATGTTTTTATTTGGTTCTTTTTAGATATTAAAAACAATGTTTTAATTATGATAATAAATTAATAATGTACTATGAAGACAAATAATAGTTATGACTTGCGCTGCAATTGGCAGATGTTTTTAGGCCTAGACCATAGTCTAGATCCACTTGGTGGCCTAGCCTAGCACTGCAGCAGTTAGCCTAAGGAACCCCAATGCCTACCAAAATACAGTAAATATACAAACAAATCGTCACTATTATTTCAAAACCTTGTACCTCCACAGAACAAAATTTTACAGCAGGAAGAAAAAATTACTTTATCTTT
>NW_022697555.1:0-983 GCF_011630105.1 Anneissia japonica
TAATGTGTCGGCAACTCAGTTAAGTACAAAGGGTTGTTTCTCCTTCTATTTTTATACCTCCATGGTCCGACCGTTCGATGTGTTATTTCACATATTCCTACGAATGGTACGACGATATGCCTTCCCTGAAGTTGCTGTGCAAGCGAACGATCGCTTCGAACGACGTGCGTCACGAGGCATTGCCCTGGTTACTTAGAACGTACGTCCAGCATGTGGATAGTCCGAAGGTTCGATGTGTTATTTCACATATTCCTACGAATGGTACGACGATATGCCTTCCCTGAAGTTGCTGTGCAAGCGAACGATCGCTTCGAACGACGTGCGTCACGAGGCATTGCCCAGGTTACTTAGAACGTACGTCCAGCATGTGGATAGTCCGAAGGTTCGATGTGTTATTTCACATATTCCTACGAATGGTACGATGAACAAATGCTCATATTCTAGTATACTTCCCTGCGTTGAAGGTTTTGACATTAAGTACGATGTACGTTATTCGGTTCACATGGACTTTCATTTTTAATTATGCTGGTTGAGTGTTGATTAGACGAAATAAAAGAAAAGAAAAACAAACAAATTATGTGTCAATCTTCGTTTATTTCCATTTTAAATTCAACAATGCATTTGCGAATGTTCGCATTTTCCTAACTCTAACAGAAACGGATTATAAAAATACACAGATATGTTAAAAACGAACAATTTCTTTTTTTTACCGTACCAACAAAGTAAATTTAATGATCAACCAAACAATGCCTATAGCTTCAACTATACAAAGTGTCCACCCGATAGCCGCGAGTGCGACGAGACTGATGTGATCCGTCGACGGCGAGTCCAGATAGGCGTTCTTCGCCTGCACGTTCGGCAAGTGCTCCGAACGCCTTCGGTGCAACTCGACGTCGGCGTTAGGCACGTGCTCCGACAGTCTTGGTTCCAACTCGACGCCGGCGTTCGTCGACATCAAACTGCAATGCGGATCTTGCTTGCGG
>NW_022697556.1:0-989 GCF_011630105.1 Anneissia japonica
CCTATAGGATTTCTATAAGATTTTATTAATAAACCTATAGGATTCCTATAAGATTCTAATAATAAACCTATAAGATTCCGATAAGATTTTATTACTAAACCTTTAGGATTCCTATAAGATTCCAATAATATACCTATAGGATTTCTATAAGATTTTATTAATAAACCTTTAGGATTCCTATAAGATCCTATTGGATTCGTATAAGATTTTAATAATAAACCTATAGGATTCCTATAAGATTCTAATAATAAACCTATAGGATTCCTATAAAATTTTATTATTAAATCTATAAGATTCCTATAAGATTTTATTAACAAACCTTTAGGATTCCTATAAGATTTTAATAATAAACCTATAGGATTCCTATAAGATTTTATTAATAAACCCTTAGGATTCCTATAAGATCTTAATAATATACCTATTGGATTCGTATAAGATTTTAATAATAAACCTATAGGATTCCTATAAGATTCTAATAATAAACCTATAGGATTCCTATAAAATTTTATTATTAAATCTATAAGATTCCTATAAGATTTTATTAACAAACCTTTAGGATTCCTATAAGATCTTAATAATATACCTATTGGATTCGTATAAGATTCCAATAATATACCTATAGGATTTCTATAAGATTTTATTAATAAACCTAATAGGATTCCTATAAGATTCTAATAATAAACCTATAGGATTCCTATAAAATTTTATTATTAAATCTATAAGATTCCTATAAGATTTTATTAATAAACCTTTAGGATTCCTATAAGATTCCAATAATATACCTATAGGATTTCTATAAGATTTTAATAATAAACCTATAGGGTTCCTGTAAGATTCTAATAATAAACCTATAAGATTCCTATAAGATTTTATTATTTAACCTTTAGGATTCCTATAAGATTCCAATAATATACCTATAGGATGTCTATAAGATTTTAATAATAAACCTATAGGATTCCTATAAGATTTTATTAATAAACCTTTAGGAT
>NW_022697557.1:0-1215 GCF_011630105.1 Anneissia japonica
TTTGCACAATACCACTAGTGCTACATCGTGTGACTTCATAATGCTAGTAAAATTCAATGCAGTTTTATTCTTTTAAGATATTGAATCCAGTTTTTTTTTTCTACTTTTAGATGATGCAATGCAAACATTATTTTAGTTTGGTTGTTTGACCTGTTATATATATGTTTAATATCATAGCGTTTAAAAACATTTATAGTATTAAATGAAATGATATTTTTGTTATTATTTTAACTTGTTTAAATTGTTTGTGTTTTTTGACAGGTCATGGTGTGTATTCAAATGCTCTTGGGTTTTTAGGAGGTGTATCATGGGCCATGTTGGTAGCCAGGACCTGCCAGCTCTACCCTAATGCAGCTGCAGCAACTATTGTACATAAATTCTTCTTTGTCTTCACAAAATGGTAAACAAACTATACATTGTTTTTAATGTTTGTTATTCATTGATTCAACATTTCCCTACAATACCATACAGTGATGATTAACTGAAAATATGAAGTTTTCCTGAAATGACATAATAGCTATTTTGTAATTTTTTAGTCATTTAAAAAATGTTAAAGTAGTTTA
Organism: Anneissia japonica; assembly: GCF_011630105.1. Lineage (NCBI taxonomy): Eukaryota > Metazoa > Echinodermata > Crinoidea > Comatulida > Comatulidae > Anneissia > Anneissia japonica. Next base: position 564 of record NW_022697557.1, read on the forward strand.
ACTATTTTTTTTATTCCCTTACGCTATTGCAGCATTTGGTGCCATTTTGCATTTTGGTCTTGAGGTCAGGGTTCAAACAGTGCTGTTAATTTTACTTATGTCCTTGGGCAAGACACTTTACTTCTGTTTCTCTCTCAACACATGAGGACAAATAGGTACTTGGTAGGGTAGGAATAGTGGCATTTTATGTATTGGACTCAGCGCCATACGGAAGCAGTGACAAAGCGTACTTGCTAGGGAGCTGGGAAGGTTGGCCTTTGTGCCTGTTGCCACTCCATGAATCCAATTATTAAGGGTAATAAAGCAACATCAGAACATTAATATTAAACAACTATTGCCAACTTGGTTAACTTGGCTCAGTATGTGTAGTATTGCTGGCTAGCACATGTTGCCCTTTAAAGCCCCAAGCCATTGCATATTGCATACTTGAAGCTACATACACGGGAAGAAAAATTTTGATAGATTTTATCTATGTCCAGTGTTATAGGTATGGTGGTTGGCACTGGATGGTGGTATCCACCACTGCAAAATTCCACCAGCATTTAGGCCAGCACAAAATTGAAAGAGAGAACATTTGGGAAATGAAGAAATCCAAAAAATGCTACTATATATGTTTAATTAATATTTTGTTAAAGATAAAATAATTTTCCTT
>NW_022697558.1:0-941 GCF_011630105.1 Anneissia japonica
TCAAACAACATATTATATGAATGAAATATTTACCTTAAAATTCTGTGTTTTCAGTGAGTTACTATGTGAATAGTCTGCAACAAGAGAGATATACTATAGTACTGTATGCTCCAACAGAAGTTGGTTTTTCAGGGTTTATCTTTGGTCTTGTGACTTGGTAGGGGTGGTTTGTTTGCTTAGGCAATCAACAGTGAATGTGAACAAATTATGGAGAGACTTTGAACTGCTGTAAAGTGCTTAGTAGATTATTTTTCCCTGAGTAAATAATGTTACAAAGTCAGAGAATTAGTTTCATTGTCATAGATAGATGACAATCCAAGTCAGTTTTTTTAAACTATGCTTTCATTTTTACAATTCATAACCACCAATCCCTTTCCCTCCCCATTCAGATATAACCCCCTCCCTCATTGGCAGAGGGTGCTCAACTAATTACTAATTGACAACAAATATTATGAATGTTTACAAAATGCAGACTCTAAAATAGATTAAATAAGTTTTTAAATCAGCGGCGTACATATAGAAGGCTTGAGATTTGGGAGAGGGATACATGTTAAGAGGGTCTCAAGTTAGGGGAACTGCTTGCCAAATAAGGTGATATATGAGGTGATTTTTAACTACTTGAGCATGATTATTTTATTGCAAAATTTTCAATGGAGATGATGGTGCCCCTGTGCACTCATATTGTATATGTCACTATTGTCGTGTTGGGGTCTATGTTTACTCACAAGAAAGGTTAGAACTTGAATTATACGCAGGTAGACTTTATGCAGTTCCTTGTTATGTTTTATTGTAAATCACAATCAAATATACATAATGTGCTAACTCTATAATGTTTCTCTTCTTGTTTTAAGTATTCTTCTGATCTTCTGATCACTTTGTAATGTAAACGTAAAACGTTTCCTCTCTGTGTTTCTATCTCTATCTCTGTTTTCTTCTCTGTC
>NW_022697559.1:0-1330 GCF_011630105.1 Anneissia japonica
GTCAGAGGACATTTATTCAAGGAAAAAATAAATGCCTCGGGGCAGTTATTTTAGGAAGGGGGTTATTCCAAATGAGACTCTAATGGGGGCATTTATACGAGAGAGAGTTTATTCAAAGTGGGTTGTCTATTCAAATAAATATGTTATCTGTTTTTGGTAATAATTGGACAATACATGAAATATATAAATTCATAACCCTTTGGTGAAATGTATCATTTTTTTATTTTATTGTCTTTTAGAAATCAAAGGTTTAAATAACAAATCATACTGTATTTTGCATTGCAGATAAATCTAGCTCTGGTTATAGCAGTGAAAGTGACACAACTGTTTTTATTGGACAACACATGAAATATATAAATTCGTAACCCTTTGGTGAAATGTATCATTTTTTGATATTATTGTCGTTTAGAAATCAAAGGTTTAAATAACAAATCATACTGTTATGTAAAAAATTAAAATCCAATTCGGCTTTGTTCAAACGAAGAGTAATCTTTTCATATTTCCTTAATAAAGAAACTGGTAATCTTCTTGAACTGAAATCCTTGATAATAGAACCAAATGGACGTAAGTTGACAAAAAATACAACGCATTTTAAAAATAACACAAAAGATTTAATGGTAGACATGTTTCGGGTTACCTTCAACCCATCATCAGTTAACAAAAAAACACAGAACAGAAATGAACCAAATACTTTCCTTGTAGACTATATGTATATAGGTAATTATCATGCTGAATATTAAATAGATAGATTGATTTGTTTGACAATAAGTTTGACCCACTATAGTAACTCTGAAATCTGGACTAAATGTAGCTAATTATTATTCTGAATATATAATTGAATACCGTGATTTGTTTAACCAAAGGTTAGTAAAGCAATAGTAAGTCTATAATATGGACCAAGTGTAGCTAATTATTATGTAGAATATATAATCAGGTACATTGATTTGTTAGACAAAAGGGTGTGTAGCTATAGTTAAATGCCAGGTAACAAGTGCTTGCATGATAACTATTGCTTACGTGTATATTTAAATAAGCTTTAAGTTAACATGTTTAATCTGCAAATTAAGATCAGGATTGTTCCATTTTATGTAAAGGGATTCTTTGATTTTCAATTTGATTTCATTGTTATCAATATCCAGTATAGAGAAACATTTCTTGTCAGACAACCTTTTACATTTACTGTTTGCGTTAAGGTGTTTAAGTTGTATTTTTTGTCAACTTACGTCCATTTGGTTCTATTATCAAGGATTTCAGTTCAAGAAGATTACCAGTTTCTTTATTAAGGAAATATGAAAAGATTACTCTTCGTTTGAACAAAGCCGAATCGGAT
>NW_022697560.1:0-3096 GCF_011630105.1 Anneissia japonica
CCCCCCTAAATCCGCCCCTGCATTTGTTCATATCTCTGAGTCTGAACTTCATTGAACATACGCTTTCAGATCAGCGGCACACGTAATGGACCAAAACGGCACTTATTCAAAACGGCAAGACCAAAACGGCAACACTTCCAAAATGACATAGGCCTACTCTATGGTAATTGGCAAAATGGCTAAATAAAATACTATTAGGCTTAGGTCTAGAGAGTCTAAGCCGAGGGCGTAGACTATCATTATTGTTATAAAAATCAGTGTATACACATAAATGATTGCGGTTATACAATCGCCTAAAATTGCAGAGAAAAAAAAATATAATTAAAAAAACGAAGAAAAAAGTATATGCACTTGTATTTATCTTATAATTATCAACAGAAAATGATCCATTATAAGAACGTACACAGCACTTGATGATGGCAAAGTCGTTGTTACTTTACTGATGTGGCAAAGTCGTTGTTACTTTACTGATGTGGGCGCGAAGGTGAAGTGGCCGGGTGCTCGATAAACAGTTGAGGGCGCTAATTCGCAAAATAAGGTGATTTTAGGTGATTTTTATTTAATTGAGTAGATACGCCACTGATGTAAGTACAGATTCATGCTTATATTTTACACATTTTTATAGCTTATGGTGATAACTTTAATAATTAGACAAAGACCCTGTAAATCTACCTATACACTTAATTAGTGTAGAAAACTAGATGACGTCGGTACGATGTTTCTTTTTTTTTAAATAACAATTACGATGAATATTCTCAGAACTCTAAAATGCACGGAACTATGATTAGTATTTCATTCATATACAATTTGTAACTAGGAAGAAAGTATTATCGTGCATGATAGGAAGGTATTTAAAACGTTCCCAACGTCAACACAATGAGAGAAGTACGTAGCGTTCCGATTGTCATGTGCACGTCAAATCATGCATCATGTGCATGTGCGTGAAATGGCAGGTGATTGAAGATAATTTCGTACGTGCCATCTTGATCCAAATTAGTGACACCGGGGATGAGAACTCGTCCAGTACATTACACATGCCATAACAAGGTATTGTATGTACAATGTATTGTATGATGTATTTTGTTTTGCTGCCATCGTTCGGCGACGAAGTCAACACAGATATGATACAAACAAAATTTGTCAGGTCAGTTATTTCATTTGAAACCAGTGTCAGTACAGTATAATCTTAGGTAAGCATGTGGTTTATACAGTATAAGCAAGAATTTAGTCCAATGAAAATGTTTATCACCTTGATACCTTCCGAAGAAAATTGACCCTACCTACCGCCGTCACCACCGATCGATCTAACGTGACGTTGTTGTGTGGGTGTTTTATAAATGATTGAGAATGATAATATCACTGAAAAATAGATTAAATGACAGTTGAATGACCAACAAAGACAACTGAAGACAATAGTTCGTCATTCCAAGTTATTTAGTATAACTTTATTCGAAAAATTAATCTCAAAATCGAGTTGCCGTCCCCGGCGTTGTCAGTGACTTCGTAGGATTTGTGTGCGATTTTTACCAATTAACCCCTAACTAAAAATAGTTGAGCCATGTTGTATATTGCAAATCAACCCAGAAACCCGGTAGTTTGTTGATTGTTTATTGGTAGCGTCCCTTCGCTACGAAAAGTACGGTAGTCTTTTGGCAGTTGCGTCCCCGGTTACATCGTGAGGGCATGGTGAAGGCTGGTTACGATTTGGTGACACATCGATTGAGTATTTTCATTCATGTGGCCATGTAAATCAGTGGCGTATCTAGATGTCTTGAAATGGGAGGTTGATGGGGTGGGGGGAACGAAGGTGAAGTGGGAAGGGGGCTCGATGATCAGTTGAGGGGCGCTAATTCGCAAAATAAGGTGATTTTAGGTGATTTTTAACTACCGGTACTTGACCGTGATTTGAAACCAGTGTCAGTATAATCTTATTAGGTAAGCATGTGGTTAAGAATTGAGTCCAATGAAACTGTTTATCATCTTGATACCTCCGACGAAAATTGACCCTACTGGCGTCACAACGGCGTCCCCACCGATCGACCTAACGTGACTTTGTTATGTGGGTGTTTTATAGATTATTGAGAATGGTAATGTCACCGAAAAAATAGATAAAATGACAGTTGAATGACCAACAAAGACAACTGAAGACAATAGTTCGTCATTAGAAGTTATTTAGTATAACTTTATTCGGAAAATTAATCTCAAAATCGAGTTGCCGTCCCCGGCGTTGTGAGTGACGTCGTATTGATTGTGTGCGATTTTTACCAATTAACCCCTAAGTAAAAAATAGTTGAGCCATGTAGTACCTTGCAAATCAACCTAGAAACCCGGTAGTTTGTCGATTGTTTATTGGTAGCGTCCCTTCGCTGCCAAAAATAGTTTTTTGGCAGTTGCGTCCCCGGTGACATCATGAGGGCATGGTAAAGGGAGGGTTACGATTTGGTGGCACATCGATTGAGTATTTTCATTCATTTGGTCATGCAAATCAGTGGCGTATCTAGATGTCTTTAAATGGGGGGGGGGGGCTTTGGGTGGGTGGCGCGAAGGTGAAGTGGTAGGTGCTCGATGAACAGTTGAGGGGCGCTAATTCACAAAATAAGGTGATTTTTATCTACTTGACAGTGATTTTTTTTTTTCGAAAAGTAATTTTCGGAGGGTGGGGGAGTAGATACGCCACTGATGTAAGTACAGATTCATGCTTATATTTTACACATTTTTATAGCTTATGGTGATATAAATTTAATAATTGGCACTACATAAAACAAATTATAAACATGAAAGTGTACAACGATAAATACGGTGATATTGAGGCTAAATTGTCATAGAAGTCAAAAACGCGCAAGAACAACAACATTAATAATAATAATAATAATAATAATAATAATAATAATAATAATAATAATAATAATAATAATAATAATAATAATAATAATAATAATAATAATAGTATAACATACAAATCCAATAGTAAAAAGATTGGGGGAATCAAAATATAAAAGCAGTAAACATTTAAATAATTAAAACTTTAAAATACAGACAAAATGAGGTGAAACAATTTATGTCATAAAAGTAAAAAATCGCGAAAGAAAAAAAAAA
>NW_022697561.1:0-602 GCF_011630105.1 Anneissia japonica
TACCAGAAACATGCTAATTTTCACTTTCTGCTGATGTCTAAACTAACACAAATTTACTTTTTTATATCCATAAATGAATAGAGTTTCGCATCTTTAAAAGTATATTTTCAGGTAATTGGTTGAAATTTTGTAATTAAAATTTCACTTTTTTACTTTGTTAGGCAAAGTGAGATAGTCCGAAACAAACACTATCCATTGAAAGTTTGAAGTTTTTCGGAAAAGTACTCGAAATATTGCGGAAAGTCAAAAATTTGCACTAAGAGCTCAACTCGGCGAGATAAGCACTTTTGTGCAAAGAGTGACAATGTTAAAAAGTTGAGTCAAAACGTAATTTTTTTTGTTAGGCAAAGTGAGATAGCCTGAAACAAACACTATTTCATTGAAAGTTTGAAGTTTTTCAGAAAAGTACTTGAAATAGGGCGGAAAGTCAAAAATTTGCACTAAGTGCTCAACTCGGCGAGATAAGCATTTTTGTGCAAAAAGTGACAATGTTAAAAAGTTGAGTCAAAATGTAATTTTTTTTTTGTTAGGCAAAGCGAGACAGCCTGAAACAAACACTATTCCATTGAAAGTTTGAAGTTTTTCTGAAAAGTACTCGAAAT
>NW_022697562.1:0-1093 GCF_011630105.1 Anneissia japonica
AAACCTTCGGAAATCTCGTCCCACTTGCCCATTCTATGGGCTATTTTGCTTTGCAACTTTTTTTTATCGACGTCTGCACTGAATGCATTCGACTGAACAATATATCTTAATCGTTGAAATTCGTCTCGTTACTGCCATCCCCTTGCAAAAATTCAGGTTTTATAGTTATGTTCTTCCAACATTCGTTCAAATTTTCACGGGCGCCGACGCAAAAGTCGCGAGCCCGTGCGCACAGGGGATCGCCGCAGCGAAGAACGAACAGCCTTGTTCGCCCACCTCCCAGATCCTTGCTGTGGAAGACCAACTCGTCCCTTCTCGTCGCTCGTTCCTCTTCGATGGACGTCGTCACAACTGTGGAACAGCAATCCGGTTTTCCTTCCTCCGACGCTGCAACCGCCAGCCTGGTCGGCACTTCTTCGACGGTGAGTCGAACCTCCCGCAATCGATCGGAGGCGCCACGACCGCAGGCGGAGGCGAGGACGCCGAGGACGCTGTCCTTGTCCGGTTTCGACGGGCACCTCTTTCGGAGGGCATCCAGCAGGGCGGTCGCGTCGACGAAGTCGTTGCGACACGCCGCGAACAAAGGGTGCTGCGAAGCTCCCTCGTGTCTGACGTAGTACGGCGCCGGCCGAAACAGACCGAGCGCGGCGCAAGCTCTCCTGAACTTGGGAGCGTTCGTTTCCTTTTTCGACAGTCGGCGAACGCTCGATAACGAGATCGTCTTCGTCCTCTTCAGACCGTCCGCGAGTTCGACGAAGGCACCGGCGCAGGCCTCCAAAGCCGACGCAGGATCGTCGTGCGTCAGAGCGATCTCCACCAACTTCCGGTCCAGTTTGGAAACTAGAGGTTCCGCGTCGTCCCTCACGTTCAGCATGCCGACTGTGCCGACTGTACGGTCCTCTCGCAGGTACGCGTATCTCTTCTTCGCCGTCGTCAGCAGCAGCCGTCTGTACGTCTCCCTCCGGACGAACTTCTGCCATCCGTTTCCGCCGACGGTTTTTTCGAATTCCATCTGCAAGTCGGGTCTCCCGTTCGTCCCGACCTTCACGAACAGCGAGTCCGTGTCTCCGTAAACCACCCGAGCGCCCTTGCG
>NW_022697563.1:0-1131 GCF_011630105.1 Anneissia japonica
AAACCTGGTAGATTTTCTATTGCACATTGTCTCAAAATTGAATAAGAAAAAATATAAATTAATAACAATTTAGACTATTCTCAATAGAATAACAAACTTAGGAAATTGACTAAGTCATTTTTTTTTAATATGGTAGGTAAAACTAAAACTTGGGAAATTGCATAACATTAATAGTCGTTTAGATGATGCATGCCTTTTAATACTAGGGTCCTGGATTCAATTTCTGTCACAGCAGGACTATTTTCCATGACTAAACACAGCTCCACTTCCTAGGCCCCTATAAGAGTCTTAGTTGAAAGCTTAGTTCTATCCTGTGGAAAGTGCTGTTGGATATAAAGAAAATAAAAAAAATTTTAAAAAAAATAAAAAAATATTTAAAAGCTACTGCATAGTCTCTTTTATTGATTTGTTGAAAATCTAGGCCAAACTGTGCATGGAATATTGTGTAACATCAGGAACAACTTTTTATAAGCATCATAATGAGGCCCATAGACAAGTTGATAAATCAAAATGATTGCCAGGAAATCTGCAGAGTTCAATGAATTGCTGGTGTGAATGACTGACAATGTCAGAAACATTAACCAGAGAAGCGCTGCACTGCCCTCGTTTGATTTTAATCTATCGTATACAGTATTACTGTCGTTAGATTCAATTCTGGATGGCAAAGGGCTAAGTACCGCAAGTAGCATCAATCATTGAAATGATAAAAACCATAGAACCAACTGTAATAACTAATGACACCAGGAACCATGCATTACTGTGTCACCAACGCAAAGTACGATAAGCCTATTGTATCCTAATTACCAATAAAAACAATTATATATTAATTGATACCGTAGTTACTGTATAATCCCAGTTCCCTAAAACATAATTGGGTTGATTTTGGTGGGCTTATTATACTCGGGAGGGAATCCCTTTCAAAAAGCAATGATGAGTGTTTTCCTGTTTTTAAATATAACTATTTTTTCTTCTTTGTTTTAATGATTTATAACTATTAATATAAATTTTCTCATACCTGTACTTCATTACATTGTCGTTAAAGTTTTTATACACTGTATATGAAATACTTTGATAGAGGGCCTCTTGAAGTTAGTACTCTTTATAAGAGTCACCCTTCAAAAAGATTGTCAA
>NW_022697564.1:0-740 GCF_011630105.1 Anneissia japonica
AATTTTAAATTGTTTTGCATTATATGGCCGTTTCCTGTTTTCTGGGTTTTTCCCATTTGCCTTTCAAATATTATTAATTACTATGATTTCCAAGCTGCAACCTATAAGCTTTTCCAGCTTATCTACAGCTCTACTATGAGTAAGCGTTTCAGTCAGTTGTATGAGATAAAGTGCCTAGGGGTTAAATCACTTATATAGGTCTCCGTGGTCAAATGAATATGGCACTCGCCATGACCGCGAGAGATTGTATCGATTCTCGCCAGTGATACTACTTTTCATACAACAGAATTAAAAAAAACTTTCGTTGAAGGGCAATGCTTGATACGATTATACCACTTTGTTCCTATTTCATCACTGTTATTATTATTTATCTATTTGTTAAAATTGTGTTTACGGTGCTATGTATCAAACATTATTTGAATTTTATTTAATATGATTTCTAAACTGCAACCTATAAACATTTCTAGCATATCCACTATGTGTGAGCGTTTTAGTCAGTTTAATGAGAGAAAGTGCATGGGTGTTACATGTACACGTATATACTATAATACGTCTCCGTAATCAATGGATATGATACTTACTCTGATAGCGAGAGGCTACAGGTTCGAATCCCGCCAAACATTTTTTTTCTTTCATACAACTGATTAAATCTGAGCTTTTCGTTGAAGGGCTACGATTATGTCAACTTGCTGCTATGTGAGCACTGTTATTATTATTTATCCATTTGTTTATATTGTGTT
>NW_022697565.1:0-652 GCF_011630105.1 Anneissia japonica
TGAAAGCAGAAGAAACAACCCCAAACTCCTCCCCCTAACAGATGATGTTGTTAAACTTTCTAGGCCTCTGAAGGAGGAAATTCAAGTCAGGCAACATGGGCTGCAGAAAGCAAAAGGTCACAATGTAAAAAGAGCTTGGAAATTGTTTGCAGAAGCATTGCTCACTCAAGTTGTAGTTTTCAACAGAAAACGGCCAGGTGAGGTCTCAAAGATGACACTGTCAGATCTAATGAAATGTTCAAGTGGTGAAGAGAACATACTTGATGGAGCATTGTCTGAATGGGAAAAGGCATTGTGTAGAGTACTTTGGAGAGTTGAGATAATTGGAAAGCGGTCGAGAACTGTTCCTGTTCTACTGACGTCAGAAATGAAATATGCTATGGAATTCTTAACATCAAAGCGACTGGCAGCTGGTATTACAGATAGCAACAAATATGTTTTTGCTCTGTCAGGAGAAGGCCACTTAAGAGCCTGTGATGCTATTCGCGAAATTTCAACTCAGTGTGGAGCAAAGCATCCTGAGTATCTGCGAGCAACGCGCCTAAGAAAACAGATCGCTACAGTATCCCAAATCATGAACCTAAAACAAAATGAATTGGATATTCTCGCTAATTTCTTGGGCCATGATATTCGCACACATAGACAATACTAC
>NW_022697566.1:0-1122 GCF_011630105.1 Anneissia japonica
TATAAAAAAGTACCTTGTTGAATTCGGTTAATGTCAGTGAGTTTGAGAAGGTTTAAATTGGAAAAAAAGGGAGAGGAATGAGACAGTGGTGGAGCGCCAGATATGAGTCTAATAGCTTTTTTTTGGAGAATGTGGAGTTTGTTAATGTTGGTTAAATAGGTATTGCCCCAAACAATATTGCAGTAGCTCAAATAAGGAAGGATTAGGGAGCAGTAAAGGATACGTAGAATATTATGGGGTACAAATTGGGATAATCTAAAACTAATACCAAGGCTTTTTGAAATTTTATTCTCAGTTTCGTTGATATGCTTTTTCCATGTAAGCCCGCTGTCAATATGTACCCCTAAGAACTTGACTGATTGAACAGAGGGTATGTCATAGCTGTCAATAAAGATTTTAAAAGGGGTGGTATCAATACATTTTAACTTCTGTGGGGTCCCAAACAGGATGAGGTTACATTTCTTATGGTTAATTGAAAGTTTGTTAGCAGCATAGAATTGGGATAAGGGAATCAGGTTGGAGTTGACAGTATCAAATAATGATTGGATATTATGATCAGAACAAAACACAGTGGTATCATCTGCATAAAGAAAAAAATTAAGTAACTTTGAGGATTGACTGATATCATTGATGTATAAAATAAAAAGGAGGGCCCCAATAAGGAGCCTTGAGGAACTCCACAAGTAATTGGACTGTAATTAGATATAGAGGTTGAATACTTAGTACACTGGGCCCGGTTGGAGAGGTAACTTTTGAGAAGGCTAAGGGCGGGGCCGCGAATTCCATAATGTGACAACTTAAATAAAAGAATATTGTGATCAATGGTGTCGAAGGCCTTGGAAAGATCTATAAAAAGTCCATTTGCAAGCTGGCGATTTTCAAAAGCATTAACAATTTTGTTTGTTAGGTCGATAAGGGCCATTGAAGTACTGTGTCCTTTCCTGAAACCGAACTGTTTTTTATAGAGTATCTCGTATTTTGTAATAAACGAGAATATTCGATCGTAAATTACCTTTTCCAAGGCCTTCGAAAAAATGGATAAAATTGAAATGGGACGATTTTGTTTGTTAGGTCGATAAGGGCCATTGAAGTACTGTGTCCTTTCCTGAAACCGAACTGTTT
>NW_022697567.1:0-1296 GCF_011630105.1 Anneissia japonica
ACCGGTCTGTCTCTCGCCATCCGAAGTATCTCCTCCGTCGCCATGTTCGGATAAGTCTGTCTCACTACCCGCTCGTAATCCTTGAACACGGCGACCTGGATCGCCACCGAGATAGATTCGTCCGTGTCCGGCGCCAACGTGTTCGCTACGATGGCGTGCAGGTTGCTCCCGCTTCGATTTTCGCCGGCTTGTGCGAGGCATTCGTGCAGGCTCTTGTACACGTCGCCGAGGACGGCCTGCGTGTGGATGCCAGATTCCATCTTGTACCTGTAGCTGACGTTCTTGACGAAGGGAAGGTTGTGGGTTCGGAGAAACGTAGCCAAATTCTCGATGGCTTCTATCGGTCTCGTGGACCCTCTCTAAGCGAACCGAACGACGTTGCCGCGTTCCCAATGCTTGACGATCAGCTCCATCACCGGGTCGGCGAGGGCCAGGTCGACGGGAACGTTGCGACGAACGTACGCCAGATCTTCGATCTTAGGATTGGTGGGCAACGCGTTCCAGTCGAACCTGCGCCTCTCCATCACGGGCTCGTATTCTCCTTCTCGAAGTTGCCGGACGCTGTCGAAATTTTTCCTCAGCTCCTCGACGACTTTCTCCCGTCTCTTCATCGATTCCGATCTCAGCAACATGACGATATTCTGCAGTGGTGTTCACGGCGGCGACTACGACAACGAAGAAAAACTCGCTAACGGTTCGGGGTTTGTCCTTTGCCAGAATGCATATATATGTCTATCTTCCGTTACGTCATGCGTCATTTTTTCACGAGAAAGCAATGGGCATCAAAGGAAGATTCGCTGACATCGTGGACAGGGAGACGAGCACCGGTCGGTCGTTCGCCGAAAGCGTCCGAAACGTCGAGATCATAATGATCGACGCTTCACAGACTTTTCATTGGATAGCTTCGCGCCCGATCGGAACGAAGATCGAAGATCACTTCCCGAACGTCGAGGCGTGCTTGGAACGGTCGGTCGTCGTCGGCGACGTCGAGAAACGGAGCTGGAGGGAAGGACACGACGGAATAGTGAACAGTTACCGACGGTTCAGTCTGGACGACGTGGCGCAAACCTTCATGGAGGACGCCCTGGGGTACGCGGACGACGTGGTGGCGATGCAGAAGAGATCGGGAGAGCGAAGCGCCGTGAAGGCCGTGCTGCTCCTCGTGGACGGGAAATCTCCGTTCGCGAAACTCGCCGAACTCAAGCGGAGGAGAGATCACAGAAACGGGAGCTTCCGAAACGGTCTCCGAAAACTCAGTCACCTGAACGACGATGCCCTCAGGACGGCCGTCGACAA
>NW_022697568.1:0-707 GCF_011630105.1 Anneissia japonica
ATTATAGGGCCCTTTAAATAGGCATAAGGTGGGGTCCAGTAAGTTTGTATCCATTGTAATAGGGATAACACCCTCCTCACACCTCCCAATCAACAGTCTACACCCCACGCTTTCAGGTCACCATTTGGTTTTTTTGCACTACATTTCTAGTATTGTTCATTTCAGATATTAACATCACTAGAATAACTTGGGCAACAACATCAAGAAATGAGAATGAAGGCGTTGCAATCCACTACTCAGGAGTTCCCTTTACGGTCATTGGACGCTGCAAGCTGCTCTGCCACATGGGCCCAGATAGTGGTTCTAATAAGAAAAAGAAAGAGAAGTTAAGGGCAGAAAAACTAGCAAGGGTAATATCTTAACTAAAATTTCAATGAAATGTGATAAGATGATAAACTAGTAATGTATGTATTAAGTATATCAAAATCAATTATCACTTGTTCTACGACAGAAAAAACAGGATCATCCTCAAGGGATTAAGGAGCGAAACACAAGAATGGGAAAGAAAAAAAACTGTCCCTTACATATCGAAATGCGACATGTTGCATTCTTCACTGAGTTTCAGGTTAGTACATTGATTGTGGGTACTGTTGCACATACTGTAAAGTACTACCATTCCTGCAAAATGGAAACATCTCTTTTAGTTGTAGCTCTAAAATAACACAATTGGTGTTTTTCAGTTTTTATAATTTATATAGTTGAACCTA
>NW_022697569.1:0-1560 GCF_011630105.1 Anneissia japonica
TGCATTGGAATATTTATATATTTTTTATTTATTTATTTATTGAATTGGAATAAAAACACAAACACAAGCAGCCGGCAGGCTGAAATAGTGTGTGAACAGTACAAATAGGCCTATTATATAAAAATATATATTACAAGAAATGGTAAAAAACTACAGACAATATTATCAATTTCACAAATTACTCAAATTATGAATTAATATAGTTATAACCATAACCAGCAATATTAACTTTAAAAAAATTACATAGAAAGTATATAAAACCAAAAAAGAATCAATACATACAAAACCACAAAGAATATGAAATAAAAAAAAGGAAAAAACATACACTAAACATACACACCTACGCACACTCACAAACGAAGTATTAAAATTGAAACTTGCATTAAAAAAGTATTCTAAAGACATATATGAAAAAAAAAAAAAACATTAAAAAATATTTTGGAATTAACTTGCTCACTTTAAAGTAACACAACATTTTTTTTTTAGATACACTAATATCATTCAAGTTGAAAATTTTATATTACCTTCAAAATGAGCAAGTTAATTTCATTTTCTTTTTGATATCTCAATGTTAATCAAAGATACTAGAAACACAAGATAGAGTTCTCCAGAGAAAAAAAATGTTCCACCGAAATGCATTGTGGGAATACAAACAATGGGGCGCCGCGTACGGCTGGATCTAAACAAACTTCTGCCACCGTTACATAACTGTGAACACATAATCTTCTTTTGCGGAGGTTGAAACCGTTGCCATTATCCATAATTAGATACAAACAAGTAGACATAAATAAATCAAAACAATAAAATGACAGACACAAAAGGGCAGAATCGTATGACCGGATTAGTGATAAAGTTTTCCTCCATTAGTGGAAAAAGAAGGCGCCGTGTGCGTCTGGATGCGGCTAGCAACAAAAGGGCGCCCTATACGTCTAGAGTAAAGTATAAAAAACTTGCATTATAATTAAAAAGAGAAGGGCGCCGCGTACATCTGCACCAAATTCCGCCTCATTTTTGCTATGCGAGTGCTCTATCATAGATTGACTGGACTACTTTAACAATAGTAGAGATCAGTGGTCTGAACTGATCGTCATTAAAAATGATCCGTTGCGCGCGCGTCGTCGTGTTGCGTTCTTTATAGAATCGCGTTGGCTGAAACGCGAATGACCAAAGGTATTAGAAACACTGGATAGAGCACTCGCATAGTAAAAATGAGGCGGAAATCGTGCCCGACGTAGGCGGCGCCCTTCTTTTTAACAATGCAAGTTTTCTATACTTCTATAAGAATTCAAGACAAAGGAAACAAGTCTCCTTCTCTCTCATACCAATTACCTGTCCGGTTAGCTCATATAAGATGCGTTTTGACAGTGTCCCAAATGAAGATATTATTTTATTATTCCGTCTTTTTACGATTACGTACAATACTTACCTTGGTGTCCCTGGATGTGGCCTGAAAATCGCCATGATAGGATTCAGTGTCCCTAGCCCAACAGCAGTAGACCCAATTATAGCATGATAAAACTTTGGAAAGAAAAAAAAATCATGCAAAAACACTTTATATTT
>NW_022697570.1:0-501 GCF_011630105.1 Anneissia japonica
ATAAACACATGGAGTGAGAAAGAAAAAGAAAGCAATGATAGAAAATGTGAGGAAGAGGAGGAAGTAAAAAAAGAGTTGAAGGAAGAGATTAAATTAACCGAAGCATCAAATATCTTTGAAACTAGAGTAAAAATGTCTTGAGTGTATTCAATTCATCTTCATTACAATGCCAAAAGAAAAAAAAAAACTCTTGCTCTTCTTAAGTACATGAAACAAACAACATTTTGCCTATAAATATTAATTTGCCAATTGTCATTGTTAATCCCTTTGTCTGCTTTATCTATTACATACACACCAAACCAAACCTTATAAATATATATGAAGAAATGACCTAGATAAGCAAAATTCCATAACATTGAATTAGTCTGCTATATTCACAGCATTTTCATCCAGTGCGAGACATGATGGACAAAACTATGTGATGCTTTATAAAATAAGCATCATTATAAAAATTTATATTCTCAGAAGGATTACACTTTCACTCAGGACATCTTCCACATA
>NW_022697571.1:0-212 GCF_011630105.1 Anneissia japonica
GCGACGGCAGCGAATGCTTTCCAAGATCTGGAACGCTGCAGGTCGAAGATCTCGAAGGAGACCCTTCTTCGACTACTGACGCACGACGTCGACGACGTCGAACGCATGCCCCACGGTCTTCGTCTGCACGTTTCGGACGAGGACGACGAAAAGCCGACGTTCCCGACCGAACTGCCGACGAAGGCGTTCTCCATGCTGTCTTGGTTGACGAT
>NW_022697571.1:310-787 GCF_011630105.1 Anneissia japonica
GTACCTCGAGCTGGAAGAGTGCTCGGGAACGCCGTTCGACGTAAGCTATCGACCGGCGAGGAGGAAAGTCGGTCTGACTTTGAGGTGCGTGGACATGAACTTGTCGTTGACGAGGTTGGTCGCGGCCATCGGCCCGGACGGGAGCGACGACGCGGTCGGTCTCCGTTACGCGGTGTTCGTCGACTGCGTCGTGTCCCGGAAGAGAAGATTCGACATGACGTCGCTCGACGGATGGTTGAGGATCTACGAGGGCGTGGACGAAGAGAACGACCTCGCGAGACACCTCAACCTGTCGACGGTCAGCGACAGGTGGGAGGTCGTGGAACCTTTCGACTACTCCGGAATCGAGGAGTCGGACTTCCTCTCGACCGACCACGTTTTTCTGGACGAAGAACCCGAGTTCTTCGAAAGAAATCGACTGAGCAAAGGCGCGTTGACGCAACTTATTCGGAACGAGGCAACCGGAGTCGACGTGAG
>NW_022697572.1:0-566 GCF_011630105.1 Anneissia japonica
TAAGCAACAAAAAAAAGAAAAAAACATGTCATATGTAATCGAATTTAAAATGAATGACAATGAATAGGCTTAATTACCAATACCAGCAGCAGAACCATTTTTTCAAACAGAGGTTGGGCGTTGCGGAGAGCGTTGGGTGGGGACACGTATTTGAAATTGTATTCTACTTTTTTTCAATTTCAATTCATGGCATTTTAAGTATTGAAATTACAAAATGTAGTGGCAAAAAATCCTTGAGAATGGTGATAATTAATAAATCAACGTGTCACAATGGGAAAATCCAAGGGTGATTTCGCCTCATATTTATAGTTTAGATGGTAGAGTATCCGAACGGTAATCGGAAGGTCTTCGGCTCAATTCCGAATAGAGACAAAATTATTATCATTCATTATTTATCAACAGTAGAGGTGTAACTTCATACTAAGTTACCTACATGTGCTTTTAATGTTATGATACGCATTGCGTATTACACGCAATACGCAAAATATAAACATGTCCTAATGGAAAAATTCTAATGGTATCCCAACGGTAATCGGAAGGTCTTAGGTTTATAGGTGTGTATGTGT
>NW_022697573.1:0-3775 GCF_011630105.1 Anneissia japonica
AACAGTTGTTATTTACATTAGGACTAAAAAAAATTGTTATGTTCCCCAAGCCCGACTGACCATAACATTTAATTTTTTTTTTTTTTTTTGCTTTATGAAAAATTAAAAATTCAAATTTTTTAAATCAAATGCATTTATTCAACTGTCAGTAATATTTTGATGGAAAATGATTAAATAGTATCGGGAGAGTAACTTAAAATTTAGCCAAATCTTTGCATATGTATGCCAGTCTTGGACAGATCCTCCCGTCTTCACAATTGGCAACTGATACTTTAAAACCTTGTATTGAAAAATTGAACTTATGTTCTCAACACATGAAAATTGACGTACCTCAAATTTTCAACTGACTACTTCAGCCTTCTTTAGGAGATGTACTGAAGAAGACTGAAGTAGTCAGCTGAAAATTAGAGGTACGTCAATTTTCATGTGTTGAGAACATAAGTTCAATTTTTCAATACAAGGTTTTTATTACTAACACAGATGAGTTTTTACGCTAACTTTAAAACCTTCATGACGCCAAAATTTGCAAGTTATTCCCTTATTGGTTGGATAA
This sequence comes from Anneissia japonica, assembly GCF_011630105.1. NCBI lineage: Eukaryota > Metazoa > Echinodermata > Crinoidea > Comatulida > Comatulidae > Anneissia > Anneissia japonica. Next base: position 554 of record NW_022697573.1, read on the forward strand.
TAATAATATCAGTTGTTTTATGAATTGTTTTGTAAAAATGGATATGATTTTTAATTTAAATACACTACAAAAACAGACATTTAAAATAGTTCTAAAACCATGTGTTCTCTTTTAGAATCATAGTGTAAAGTGACGAAGAATAGGGAAAATACCTTTGTTCTAAAGTCAGAATCAACATTGTATGCCCTGATACGTGCTCTAGAAATTTTGTACCTATTATTGGAAATCAATTAGTGATGTGGTAAAATGAATTTTGAATACAATTATAGATGGTCAATATCACTGTAGATTTGTCATATTTAAGTATTTTATTAGTAAATTAACAATAGGCTAGCCCTAGGCAAACTTTACGTAGTCGTAAATGGAACAGCTATAATATGTGTATATATGGTCTAGGAAGGAGAAAAAAAAAATCTGAACAACCTACCCTCTTTTGAAATTGTCCTTGGCATGGGCAACATAACAATTTTTTAGGCCTTATTATACACTGTAATACTGCAAAAGGAAACTCTCACAGCATATATTACCAACTAATTAAAACGAATTAAAAAAAGAATTTTTTTTTGTAATCCATCGCAAACCATTTTTTTTTAAATTTCTTTTTTAACTTTGACATTCTCAAACTATAAGGAATATTGTTATACGGCTCCCAGGTGCATTCTTCGTATCCCTCCCACTTCACAAGGTATTCTGTTTTGCCTTTTCTTCGCCTCTTTTTCCTTATCTCTTCTACAGTGTAGACATCTGTAATAAAATAAAAAGTACACATTAGAGTGATTGAATGGTAAATTATAAAGATTCATCGTCTAACAAAGGTACTGGTTTTGTATCTGATCATACTATAATTTTGGTTAAAATTTGTTTTCGGATACCATTGTTGAAATCAAAGTTTTACCAAGCAAGTTTATCTTTTTTGTGGATGGGTGAGTGGGTGGAAGATTTACTTAAGTTAAAGGGCAAATTTATGTATAATTTTCATAATTACTGAGAAGATAATGAAATAAACATTTAAAAAAAAAACTTTCAGTTTTACTTTGCTATAATTCTTCAACAAAGTGAGTGCTCACAAAAACACAGTATTAGTTTTATTTTGAATCAGAGTTCACAAAACCTAAGTATAAGACTCTTGCCCAATCAAGTTTTCTTTTAGAGCAAAACTTTTTTAATCCTTGTTTTTAAGGAGAAGGGCAGAATAAAAATAAAATTAGGTTTTTTCATTTAGTGGTGAGTTTGCTAACAAACCAATAATTCAATTTTAAATATCTGAAAATCCATATTTTCTGGACCGGCAGGTTTGCGAAAAAAGGTATAAAAAAAGTCTTGCCTTACCTGAAACAGTTTCAACAACTCCAACAATTTCGCACAGTTGTTCTAAATCCGTCACTGAAATAAAAAAAAAAAAATTAATTAGAACGTTTTCTTCATTTATTTTGTTCCTACAATGTATTTATTTTACCCTAGATTTTACACCTTTAATTACCAAACTATTTGTCATTGTATCATAGTGTATATTACGTATTTTACACATACTAAGGAATACATTTGTTTTTTTTTTTGTCATTCTTTTAATCTATGCAAGCTGAATGTTGCAATCACCGTCATGAACTTCAAATTGTCACTACTTAATTATCACTATAATTATCGTTAACATATAAAAATTATTTTACAAGGTGGCTCAATTCTATCATTAACAGCATTCACTCTTATCAACTGCAATATTCTTAAATGCCTTAACTTTAACACTTTCATTTTTAAGTGTATCTGAAGGTCATTTATAATAAATTAATATAAAAAATAAATATGAGTTTTAACAAATGAGATAGACGTCTAGTGTTAGAAAAAAATTTGTAAATGATTATGAAATTAAAAACCAACCACAGACTGAAATGTACTAGAATTTGTGTAATTTCTTGCTATCAAGTACTCTATTGTAAAGTTCAGAATTTCTAATTTCCATTTTGACAAGTAAATACTGTATACACACAGGGGTATTACTTTTTTTTATCTCTGGTGTTGAATAAGAATTGAGTGGTGTGTGTATACGTATAGGTTTACTAAGGTGCTGTAGAACTTTTTTTACCTCATTTCGTGCTTAGGGATTCAAGCACTTATTATTGCATCAGGCTCATCTAAATTACTTTGTTTTTCTTATTTCCTCTGACTCTCCATTAATTTGAAACTTAAGAATTATGTTTGAATGTTAAAAACTTAATTTTAGATCTATATATCCAAACTAACCTTGAATTTCAGGTTCATTTTCTTCTCCATCACTCTCATCTTTTTCAGTGTCAGCTTCATTCTCCTTGTCTTCTCTTTCATTGACATTATTAGCATCATTCTCATCATCACTTTTCTCTCTATTTGTACATTCTGAAAACAAAAGAGAAAGGCATTTCAGTAATTTTTCCTTATTCAGAAATTAGAAAAAAATAAACAAGGTACTCTTTATACTGTTCAACACACAAGCAGTTAAAATTTATCGAAAGACATATTTTGTTAAGCTATGCATTATGTATTTTAGAATCATCCAAAATAACAAGTTTAATTTGAAGAATCAACAGTGTTGATATCGACTTAATTATGGGAAAATAAAAATATTAATATTATTAATATATAATATTCACAAAACTTTACAACTGCTATACAATGTGAGCTTTTTGTTCCTTATAAAATGTGAACAGTTTTGGTTAAAAACATACAGTAATGAATTATATAAAAAAAATTATATATATTATGAATGTTTTATCAATTTTATACATATAATACTAATAAAAAATTTCGATTGTTTTACATAAAGGTTTAATTCGAAGTGAGAAATGCATATTGATTTACATCGTGAGAAAATAAAACTTCCATTAATTAGAAACCTACAAATTATGTTTGAATGTTAAAAACTTTATTTTAGATCTATATCCAAACAAACCTTGAATTTCAGGTTCATTTTCTTCTCCATCACTCTCATCATTTTCAGTGTCAGCTTCATTCTCCTTTTCTTCTCTTGCATTGACATTATTAGCATCATTCTCATCATCACTCTTCTCTCTATTTGTACATTCTGAAAACAAAAGAGTAAGGCATTTCAGTAATTTTTTCTTTACTGAAATATGTTTAAATAGTATGATTAATACAAGGCTAGGTATTTTATTTGTTAGATTTAAAAAAAATATGAGCTTGCCATGTTCATGTGTCATTACCTGTAAATGTTATATTTGGCTTTTCTAA
>NW_022697574.1:0-842 GCF_011630105.1 Anneissia japonica
TTGATTGATTGATTGATTATTATTAGCTTATTTTATTCTATGTTTAAGAATAGTAACAAGTCAATATTGTACTACCCAGTATGATATCCCTATAGAGTAGTACATTTATTCATCACGTCATTTAATGGCCTAGCAGATTAATAATTAAAATAAGAAGCACGGTTTGATTACAAAGTAATGGTTTATTATACAGTGTCGTTGTATTACTCTGTGGTAGGTGTGTTTTATTAGTTATGCTATTCTGAACGACCACAAAACTGAGTGTCGTATGGCTTCAACCACATGATGCGGCGTAGGCCTACATACATAAGGCCTACACATGATTCTGTGACATTTTCGCCGTTTCGCTCCGGGTTAGGGAAGAGTAGTATTAAACGAGTAGATAATTAGATACACTGTACAATAATATCGAGTTTAATTTTATGTTTAAGCCCAGTCTGATTGGTACAGTTTCGACAGAACTACTTTTAGTAGAATAATATTGCACTGTATAGACATATAATAGCGGTTATACATTATTTTAACACAAGTATAATAATTGTCTTAAGTGAACTTTAGTGATTCAATATCGCGTCAAAGCATTATCATGCTAATAATAACGTCATCGTAATACAGTGCCTTAACGTTACCATTTTACATTTCAACTATATTGTATTTTATTTAGATATTGTGAAATAGATATTACTAGGCATTACTTATTATAAGCCTTCTGTTTTATGTATAACGAAACACTCGAATCATATAATACATACTGTACTGCACTCTATCTTGCGCACATTTATTTTGCTAAGATTACAACAATCTTAGCTGTATCAATTTCTCTTGGAGTGAACTATCATTAA
>NW_022697575.1:0-3352 GCF_011630105.1 Anneissia japonica
TTTAAAAACATGTATCTGATGTATTTGCTTTAAAAATGTACTTCGAAGTAGTGATTCCACATCTAGAGTACATGACCTAAGCCCCACCATGGTTTTGGTTGTGGTAAAAAAAAATATTTCTAGATGTCCGGAAAAAACATTATTTTTATATGGTACAATTTATCATCTTCAATTACATGCATTATGAAGCGTAAACAAATTTCTCATTATATTTTGTATTAGACATTTTTGACAACCATTGAAATCTAATTAATAGGCCTATAAGATGTACCATAAAAATAGAATTAAGGGTCTTCCATTTTACGGGTTTCCTGAGAGTGGGAAGTACCCTGTGGCCCTCCTTTGATCTGCACCTGGTGTGCGTGGTTATCTGCGCGAGTTTTTGACAATTTTGTGAGTGTATTAGTGCAAGTTTGGCACCCGACTGCGTTCATACCCCCACTCCTCGAAACGGATTTACGGCACTGTTGTTTGTGGAAATCTCTTATGTTGTGGGTCTCTGGTCAAATATTTTAAGTATGGCAATAATCTCAGGCTTGTAAAAATCTGTCAAGCTGACAATTGGAGCTAAATTGTATGCAATGTTCATAGTCTGAATAGTGTAAGAAAATGCATGCAAGATTTTAAAGAGCCACTTACTCCAAACTAATAACAATTCTGTCATATGTTATCGTTAACGAGAATTTACAAAACAAAATTAGTATATATAATAGTTTTAATAACAAATTTACCATGACTGTATAATATGATTTAAAAAAATATATCAAATCTCACATATAAAATTATAAGATGAGTTGTCACTCTGAATATTAAAAAAAAAAAAAATAAATAAAAGTTTAAAATTGAATTAACAATGTTAATTTTTTTAGGTAAATGATTTTTGGCTAAAGTTAATAACATTTATGATACTTTTTTTTTCTTAATATTTAGTGTGACAATAAATCTTCAACTAATACTGTATAAAATAATGTAAATGCTTGAATAAGTCCAAGAAACTTTCTTTAACAGTAAATAACTATAAACATACAATTTGAAAAGCTTAAAGTTGGAAAGTTATATTTACTTCTCAATTTTGTTGTATGTACTTAAAATTAACTTATGAGCAAAACTTTACGGCAAATAATAATAAACCCACCAAGTCCTCAATTGCAACAACATGTAGACTGTTTTTATCATCAAAGTATACATAGTAAATATTGAAATACGATCCCCATCCGTATAAATCTTGGCACGGTTATTTATATTGTTTGCAAGTCAGATTCATTTAAGAGCCAAGTTACATTTGTATTACAGTTTCCTAAACATCTATGTGATTCAACAAATTATTAGATTTACTAAAAGAAGAAAAATCAATAACATTCACCAATGCCAATAATCATTACAAACAATAAACTACAGAACTAAAATACAGTAATTATGGTATGGTATACAAAATGTATATGCTGCCTATAAAAGTTATTACTACAACAATACAATAATTCAACTACAATACGAACATAGCTGACTGCACGGTTTGATCATAATGTGCTATTACTGTTGGTGGCCCTGTGGAGTGATTATTGCCTATGATGTACCGAAAGACTGCGAATTTAATATAGCAAAATCCATTGCTTCTTTGAATGCCTCATACTCTTTGTGAACTGTTGGAAGTCTAAGGACTATAGAACATGTGTTGGCTGTTGGATAATTGTCAGCACTGTGCAGGAATGTAATTTCTGGCATCTCAGTGAAACTGGTAATTGGTATACTCGATGCTCCACTCGTAAATACCAAAATATCACGTAATGTGCATTTCGTTTCTCCCTCTGAAAAATATAAAAAAAAAAATTCAAGTGCTAATAAATTTATCCTAAAAATGAACACGAATATTTTTATGCAATGATGTGGAATGAATGCAATTGTCGTTGGCTTTTCAGAAGTACATACATGGTGTGCCATAAACCTTGCTAATTATTTTAAAACCTTGATTTTGTTTTCAATTTTTTTTTATTTCAGTTTAGGTGCATGCATTCAGGGTCCTGGCTATATAATATCAGGTTGAAGACAATCTGTTAAATAAGTGTTTATGATTGTGGAGGATAAAACATTTGTGCATGTAAGCTGAGCATGTTTTTTTCCCCCATTCTATATTAAAAACTAACTATACCTTCAACATCTATAAGATAATCAAAAAACTGTGACAGCACAACTTCTTCAGTGCTTCTTTTATTACTGCCCTTCTCAATGAAGTCCACATGGAATATTGTCTTTAATCTTTCTGATGTCAACTCTGATTCCTCACTGTGAATGAAAGCCTTTCTACAGGCAACAGGGTTTTCTTTTATAGTGTTCAGGACACCTAAAGTTTCAAGCCCAGAAAGTAATCTGAAAAAATATATAATAATGAAAAATACCAAAAGAGGTAAGTGAAAACAAACATGAAATTCTACGAAAATGCAGCAATAAAGTGAAAAATGTTTAGCATATGGTTTTTAAATTATATATGGACACAAAAAAAAAAAAAAAAAAAAAAACAAAACAATAGAATTCAACGAAAAAAGATAAGTGCAAGTAAATGCATTTCCCTTGACAGGATATTATTATACCTAAGTACACTTTGAAAATTAAATAAGTATAACACAAAATAAAAATTTGTTTTAAAAGAAAAAAAGTAAACTTGAAATCACAATTACTGTAAATCTTTTTTTTCCAAGGTAAAAAATGAATTCAAACAAATTTAAGTACAGAATAATTAATTACAATTTTACAAACCTTTCAAAGGCTGATCTAGTTCTGTCTAAAACATAGAACCTCACAGCACTTGAAACTAATTGATTCTTCTTATCAACAGAATTAATGTTGGTGATTTAGCCAGCCAAGCTTAGAAAATCTTCAGCCTCATCTGCTGCTCCTTGTAATTCCTCTAATGAACTGGCTGATTGAATCTAAAAGAAAATAATATTAGAGGTTAAATTGATATTAGAACTACCTGCGGAAGCTAAATTTTCGAGACAGTTTCCTCCCCGGTATATTTTAATTATTCCATTATAACAAGCCTATCTGGCCAATAGAAGAGGAGCTTATACCCCGTTTCCAATATCATAAATCGTATGAGTGCATTTAACTGGTTACCTCTGGGTGGCGCAATTTGATTAAAGCATTGGTTTAAGTTTGACAGTATATTTCTTCTACCAGTAATAGCAAACATGGTTATAGTAGTACAGCGTTTGTGACATTTTAGTATATAAGAGTATGATAGTTTGATTGATGTTTTAATTACCTTTGTGCGTGTTTTTATGTTTGTCTTGACCTTTATAACTTTAGTTTTTGTTGAAATTAAAAATAATTTGAAACAAACCAGAATAAATAATTG
>NW_022697576.1:0-1023 GCF_011630105.1 Anneissia japonica
GAAAATGTAGTTATAATTTTAATTTCCAATTTTTTCCCTTGCAAAATATCAGAATCTGATTCACTCTTCATTAAAATAATGAATTAGTATTGTATTGTGTGATTTGGTGAAATTTTTTGACTTTTTGTAATCAACGTCATATTTTTAATTAAATATTTAAAAATAATGAAAATATGAATGTACGTCCGTCACAAGAAAATGACATTTGTTTATTTCCTTTTCTAACCAGGTACAAAGAAATTACCAAAACTCTGTTATAAAGCATACTAGGTATACCAAGTGTATACAGCAAATTGGAAGCCTACCATTAATTACACTAATTAGGAAAACCATGTGACAGACGTACATTTTTTCTGTACGTCCGTCACTGTACGTCCGTCACACTGTGTAAAATGTGTTATAACCTTGAAATATGGTGAAAATTTGAAAACTGTCAATGTGTCATATGTATGTAGTTAAGTAGGCTACATGTTGTGCACAAAACATAATACAACATGGACAATTCTGGGTATGAGCCCCATACTTGAGTTTCTGGTCGAGATCAATTTAGGCTTACATAATTTTCCTCCCTGAAACACATTTTGTCTTATTGTTATCAAACTGTGTGCAATATGCACATATTTTCAGTACCAATGGCTTACATTACAAACAAAAAACAATTTTGAACTAAAATTTTAAGCAAATATCTAATAAAAACAAACCAGGCAGGCAATACACAAATTACATAATAATGTTATCATCTTGACTATCACGGCTACTCTATCTACTTCATCATATTAACAATGTCCTGTAATTACAATTACAGCTAACATATGATTATATTATTTTTTATATTCAAATTACAAGATATTATTATAATGTAAGATAAGACACCTTATTTAGCATGAGTAACCATACACTCATCTTGATTAACTACAATTACTATGATTTTTCTTGTATTGCAAAAATGTTGTTCTATTATATTACAGGTGTTTATAATAATCTCTAATTCCAGAACCTTTAAAATCTAAACTTGCCCATTGC
>NW_022697577.1:0-690 GCF_011630105.1 Anneissia japonica
TATTCTATATAATATATATATATATATAGAATAAATGTAGTTGGCAATACTAGCAACGTATAGTGCTCGATACACGTGATAATGCAGAGCGTAAATACTGCAAATATTGAAAATGTAGAACTTGTAGACCTGGGTATTATCACTCTACAGACTGTTTCATGCTAATGCAATCTTAAGGAGTGAGAGAATACAAGGATTGTGCGAGTATATGAATGCTAAGACAGGTGAAAATGCAAATGAGTTATTTGTTTTTAAGTAGGTATTTGTTGCTGTGCCTGCATTTAGACAATAGCTCGGTAATTTTGTTTAGTGTTGACTGTTTGTCTGAATATATTATGTGAAGTTTCTCGGTTATGCACAGGTCGCAGCGTTTTGTTTTTGGGGAGTAAGCCGATGCTCTGTCGATGATAGACCATTTAATGTTGTAGGGTGTGTTGCTATCTTTTAATTTCCATACGTATTTGGAGAGTACGGTGCTGTTTCTGTGTTTGGGGGTGTTAAAAGTGTATTTGTGGTTTGTGTATCGGGTTTTGAACGGTGTGTCAGTGAGCCCGATGTAGCATTTTTGTCATCATTTGAGTAGACAGTGGCTTTGTAGATGATGGATGAGGTGAGGCAATTTCCAGAGAGTGGACATTCATCTTTCTCCTGCAATTGCAGAGAGTTATTGGCTGTTGTTGCTTAGCAACC
>NW_022697578.1:0-1070 GCF_011630105.1 Anneissia japonica
ACTCGCACTTTAATTTGAATATATTATTTTCCCATAGAAAAAAATGAAGGGGGGGGGGGTGCCTCTACTCAAAACATTCTTTATCCAGAATAGTCATAATCACGAAAAATAGACATGAAAAACCAGATCATATCCTAAAAACAAACAGCAGTCACTAAGACATACATCAGGCCGACTCGATAGAGTTCAATGTCATACCCAGGGAAGGGCACAGATCTGCTTTGAAAGGTGGAGGGGAATGGCATTTTTTGAGTTGACACCCACCTCAGACTCACCATGGTTGGAGCTGAGGTGAGAAAACTTGAGGAAATATCACATATGGCCAGAAATGACACTTTTAGTCAAATTCATAATCATCACATCACCATTAGTCAAAATGAAGCGCCACAAAATAAAAAGATCTTTTATCAGAGATTTTTGACAACCATAGAGATCTTATTAATGTGTGTGTGATATATACCATAGAAAACAAAGCTTTAAAACATTGTCTTTGAGTATGTACTTTACATAGGCCTACTTCAAAAACGTGATTTCACAACCAACTCAGCCCCACCATGGCTGGGGCTAAGGTAAGAAAATTTGAGGAAATAGTACCCTTCGAGATGGCAGGAAATGACACTTTTATATATAATCTACTTAATATCCAGGACAACATAGGCCTAACTATAGCTTACGGTATCTAAGCTTTAACTATATATACTATAATAATTATGATCTACAAATCACAACTTTTTTTGGCATTTAGCACAATTTTCTTCACTTTTTATTGCTATTAATATTATTATCAATTATTACTATGTCATCATCATCATCATTGCTATTATTATTATTACTAGTAGTAGTATTATTAAACAAAAATGTTAAGAAACTTGCAAAAGGATAAAAACGAAATTGAACCACAGTATCGTATTTCTATCTTAAAAGACCTGGCCTGAGATTTATGGATTTAGGCTTATGTGTTCCATTAGGCCTAGGCCTATGTATAACCATGGTATAATGTGTACTGATGCATATTAAATATGTACATTTAGAAGTACTGTACCGTATTCATTTTGAGTGATCCCAGAATT
>NW_022697579.1:0-785 GCF_011630105.1 Anneissia japonica
ACTATCAACACTGCAGTACCCGTTGCTTACTTGGACTCGAATTCAACCCTGGCCATCAGGCGCAAGCTCGGTGGTCTAGAGGTATGATGCCAGGCTAGTGTTCTGGAGATCGTGGGTTCGAGTTCCACCCGAGAACAACTTGCGATTTTTTTCGCAGTTGTTTTCAAACGTACTGAGTATTCCACGAGTATTTCCACGTCAGTGCAAAATTACACCTATACAATAATAATGATAATTATTATTATTATTATTATTATTATTTTACGATAGCTTAATTAATGAGATAATAATATTAATCAGCATATTAAATAAAATTACGTCCATGCAAAACCTGCTTTTAAATTTTATCTACTGTAATGTATTTGATTCTGTTTCAAAAATAATCATATAAATTATAAGTTTATTTTCTGTGATAATTTTATCCACCCAGGCTAATTTATGTTTTCAAAGTTAATATGGTTGATAAATAATATATATAAAATAATAATAATAATAATAATAATAATGAAGGTGCTCGAATAATGCTTTAAAGAATTAATAATGTTTTGCCTATTTACGATAGTGTGATTAATGAGACATTTGTTGATTAATTTATCGAAATCTATAATAGGTATATACCATTAATAATGATTCAGCATATTAAATCAATTAAAAAAATAGTGAATTCGGGACAAAAAATTATCTTTACATGATATGACCCATGTCACCACGTGTACATCATGAACTCAAGCGGTAAAGATACATACCGTCCCGATTCAAGGAATGACGCTGGGACCTTATTGATA
>NW_022697580.1:0-684 GCF_011630105.1 Anneissia japonica
GGGTATTCGTGGGTGTGTGTGTGTGTGTGTCAATACATATATACAATACATATATACATGGCGTTGCAACGCTATGTTAATGTATGTCAGTGTTTGGTTTATTTTAATTACATGGTTTACAATTTTCATTGCAGGTGAAAATGAAGAAAGCAGTGAAGATGAGTTTAATTTCCATGTATTGCTGGTATATTCGTTAGCTGGATCATCCTGAGTATGTTTAATTAGAGATACGCTCGATACATACCCGCCATGTAGAGAAATATAGGATTAATACCGTATGTTTAGTACTTCACAACTTACATTTTACATATCCTAAATTTACGATCACTTTGTTTTATGTACGACTTAAAAACGTTAAAAATGGTTTGACTGTAGTATTTGAAATTGTATAATTAATATTGATAACAACAGTAATAATAATTCATTTACTCCAGGCATACGGTAATTTTTAGCCTGCCTTTACTTAAATCTTAAGGCATCCGGCCCAATGCTATATACAGTAATGACTTCTACTAAGGACTTCCTTTTTTTTAAATGAAGCATATAAATGTTTAGCCAGTTCTTAACATTAAAATACATCTTCTATGCTTAAATATGGTTAACGGATTGTACATAATTGTTTTTATAGCTTGAATAAAGTGTTTAATGTTCAGATAAAAGCAATGTTTCGTGAGTCTGCTTGTG
>NW_022697581.1:0-741 GCF_011630105.1 Anneissia japonica
GGTATGCCCAAGATTATGCGTAGGTGAGTGAATTAACTGCGTGAGGTTAAATGAATCAATGGTATTCAGAAAGGCCTTAGTGTTGGCATCTTCAGGCTGGTCAACATGAATATTAATATCTCCAACAATGAGGAGACGGCTTGTCTGGGAATACTTTTCAACAAGGTCAGGAAATTCCGTGAGGAATAAATCGATTGTTTGAGAACCGTTAATGGTAGGAGGTCTATAGATATTTAGAAGCGTAAATGCATCTACTTGTTTGCGTCGGTTTATCTCGTGATTTTCATGTACTGTAATTTATCGACAAGTCTCTTTTCTATGTTTTGTCATAAGTTTCATTCATTATTATGAATTAATTTTAATACAATATCCTGTCATTTGTTATTGAGCTATTCTGTAAAATTTAAAACCGAAATGTCGAATACCAAGACTCGAAACCAACTGAAATTTCCTATACACTTTTATACTGTATTATAATCAGGCCAAACTCATGTTTTTGCCATGAATATTGACGGGATAAACGCAATTTAATGCCAGTATATTGCTTTTTCTAGAACTATTCATAGGAACATTCCCACGCTCTGCTGCTATGGAAAGGTGTACGGTAAGAATGGCCCCGGAAAAAATTGCCCCGGAAAAAATGGCCCCGGAAAATATGGCCCCGGAAATTTGGCCCCGGTAAAAATGGCCCCATATGACTGGTAGGTAAAAATGGCCCCAATAATCAAATTCTGTATTAAA
>NW_022697582.1:0-501 GCF_011630105.1 Anneissia japonica
AGAGCAGGATATTCCTGCACGACGTTGTTTATTGACACTGGATTTTCAAGAATTCTTTTACGTCCGTACATATACGTGGCCTCCATTAAATTGCCTATCAACCCATAGTTGCGGTGGCTTAACTTCAACATCTCCCTCTTCAACTGTTGTACATGCTCCTTGCATGTTTCGTCTGTCTCCCCATTTTCTGTCTCGACCGCCTCACACTTTCTTTTTTTCATCTCAGGCTTTACTATACTGCAGTCCCATTTCCAGAGGAAACTTGTCGTGTTTTTCTTAGGTTCTTGAATCTATATTTAATCGCTGATTGCCAAGAACTCTAAAGCATAAGACAAAAAAACAAAAAAAAAATTAAACAAAGTAAAGCTAATTCAACTTCACTGCAAGTTAATGTTACCTTAAGATACCTGTGACAATGAACAAGGTAACTCAACAATGCAGCAAAAAACCCTAGTTGGATTTCGACATTTACCTACCTTCAGCTACAGTGCTCTAGTAAGT
>NW_022697583.1:0-787 GCF_011630105.1 Anneissia japonica
GATGTAGTTGCTAATAATCATTATCGGTTTGTAATCATATTAAGTAGTCAGCAATGATATCAAAATATATACATATCTTAACATTCAATCCAATGCAAATACAATACATTGTTATAGATAATACATTTATAAATAGTTCATGCTTGGTACATGTCCATAGGTACATTAGCATTCCGTGTATACTGTATCAGCTATAATTAGCGCCTCAAATTACTGCTCTCCTTTAACAAAGGTCCAGGCCTATCCCCACCGCCACCTCCTACTATTCCAAAGTTTTAATTATAGTGCTTAGCTACTTGTAATTATTGCTTTGGCATGCTTTTTTTAGGCATGTTGTAAGCGCTAATTCCTTGATAATAATCTATATTGTGCAAAAGAATACAAATAAATATTCTGTTTTATCAACTTTACAAGAACCAGGTGTTTGTAGTTGAATTACAGATTATAATTAAACATCAAAGTGAATGAAGTGAAGTGTTTTAAAGGCAAAATGTTAATTTTTCTGAATAACAACCTTGCAAAATTCACACCCCTCCAATAGATGGCCAAGATACCCAAGCTTGTAATTAGCACCCTAAGCGCTTCCTATAGCTTATACAGTGCATGATATCTTGCTTTTAGAATGTAACAATACCTGTATTGCAGTATAACATACAGTGGTGGCACAGAATCCTTTTGGGGAAGCCTGATCCCCTGCCCGGGAAGAACCTAATCAATTTTGTTGGGTATCTGGTTTAAAATACAGACCACTTTTACTGTCTGATAGTGCCATTTCCAGGCATCTTAG
>NW_022697584.1:0-1422 GCF_011630105.1 Anneissia japonica
TTTAACTATTTGCCACTAGTGTTAAGTTTGTTATTGTACTAATCAAATATTTGATGGGTACTAGAACATGGGAAAGACAGAGCAAAGTGTTTTGTTTTGAAGACTTGTTGGAATGCTGCAGCTATAGTACTGTAATGTTTGACATGAATATAATATTTTACCATGTTGAACACAGGTCTCCCTTTAATTAAAGACCACTACTACTGTGTGGTTTCTAGTTAACACATCATATCTTTATCTTTATATCCCAAAAGTGGTTTGGAATTGGAGGGAGACCTGTATTTTCAAATTCAGCTGGTTTAATAGATACCATATTTTGTTTTTCTCAAAATAACAGTGTTGTACTGCAGTTATTTTAAATTCTTTAAATATTCTTGAGTGGTACTTTAATTATATGGTATATAAAAACACAATTCTTGAACTGAAAATTTTATTAGGTAATTTAATTGCTGTATTGCATATTTTTGTTTTATATTGCCTTTTGTAGCAGAAGGTAAAAACATTTTGATTGCTACTGTATGTTAGAACAGATACTTGCTGTGTCTTGATAACATTTCCTTGCCACAAATAGTAGTATGGTTATTTTTAGCTATGTTGTATATTCATGATTCAAGTTGGAAATAATTAAGTTAGTCAAGAGAAGCAACGATTCATATATCCCAATTTTGCACATTTATTAATTCCAATATGTAGGATCATAAAGTATCTTGTCAGTTTTTAATTTGGTATCAGATGACTCAAATCTTGCCCTATAGTTCAGTGTTTCCTTTGAACTACTCCAGTCTTCTCATTAACTTACTGTACTTAATTTATGGTAGTGAAACATAAGTGATGTATTTCATAGTGAAATATTACATATGATTATCACCAGTAAAATATCTAAGTTTTAGAGGAGGGAAATTGCATTGCATTTGCATGGTGACTGTGTAGACTTAGAAATAATGATCACATGGTTGATATTAGGCTGTCTAAATGTCTGTGTTTGTGAGATTTTTCTTTTCGAGTTAATCTTATTATGGCTAAACTTTGATAATATATGTACCAATATGTACCAATGTAAATTTGTTGGATATAATTTTGTTATCATGTGAATTGTCAAATCTACATAATCAGAGACGTGTGTTCCAAAATTTTATAAAATACAGGTAATATAATTTTGTTCCTGTCTGATATGGGTTGCCATTGGACTGCATATCGGAAACCAGATGAAATTATTTAACCAATGTTCTTTTGTATTTTCAATACTCCTATAGACAACAAAATAGGACATGGGCAACACTCAAATTAATAACAGCATTGTATTTGTTTTTTTTATTGCCAAATACCTTTAAAAAATATGTTTGTTCCAATTACAGGGGTGCTGTTAGTAATGAGTGATACTACAAGTTACCCATTAATAATATGCGTTCGATTAAAAGCACA
>NW_022697585.1:0-908 GCF_011630105.1 Anneissia japonica
CTAGTGCTGTCTCGTAAGAATTTCGTAGGACGCGTTAAGAATGACAAAATATTCTCTGTATCTACAGGAACCGAGCCACAAAGCTTGTATTCCACTATTTCATACATGCCAAGTTTGAATTTGGCTGTGGATGGAGATTTGCACAGGAACGAAACAATTTAGGCGTGGGTCGAGGGCCCGCGTAGGGCCCGGGAAATTTTTAGGCCTAGATGCTCTCTGGTGCACTCTGAGCAGATCTCTAGTGCTCAAATTAAATCTTTAAAATGGGGTAATATATACTAACATTTTTTGAAAAATAAAATTCTATAGCTTTATTTCAGTGTTAAAACTCTTAACTTTATTTATTTTTTTCAACAAAATTTTCAAAATACTGAAATACACGTTTTACATTTGACAAACAATTCTTTTGGTAAAACAAGTTCAACAGAAAAGGAGATCTGTGTAAAAGAGAGGCTGAAGCATCATTTGCTCTCTTTTGATGAATGTAACTGGTTGTATGCCCAAGTCGCTGAAAGTATTGATATGCATGATCGCGGTCGTAAAGTTAAAATAGAAATGACATAATGTGTACAGCGCCACCAGTGTTAATTTTACACGAATACATTGTCTACTATCGGAACGGCATGTATTTTCGCGAAGCGATAGAAATTTCGTAGATTTTATATGCCTTATAAAACTACAGAATTGTCACGTTTTGGATATTTTTGTATTAAATTGTGGGTTTTAATAAAAAATCTCGAGATTATTAGAAAAGCTGGAGATTTTAGGCTAGTGGCGGGAGAGCTGGAGGTTAGGGCGAAAAGCGGGAGTCTCCCGCCAAATGCGGGAGACTTCGTAGGTATGCTATTTGCATTCACACCTGGGCTGTATATATATATTGCCTTGGTTTGGCTCTGTAATCATTAGTG
>NW_022697586.1:0-608 GCF_011630105.1 Anneissia japonica
GTATGCTTCGCGCTTGAGTGATTTCCTCTAGTACATACTAGCTATCATTGTTTTACTCCGTGTGACCATGGAGGTAAAATGGAGTACGGTAGCACCAGAGCAACTGGGTAGCAACAGGCTGTGCTGCCACCAAGAGTTTAGTTCTCGGGAACCTTATAAGGGTAAGATAGGGAACTTGATACGGAAGAGCATAAACGGGAAAGAGAAATTTCCTCGGCTACAGCGGATTGGTTCTCTACGGAAGCACCTAAGTGCCATTCGACTTGACGACTTGTCAAGATAATTTATATTGTCAAGTCGACATAATATACATATCATGTCGACATGGCGAGATAGATTATCTTGACAAGTCGTCATAGTAAAAATTGTATGTTCTCATGGCGAGATAGATTATACTGACAAGTCGACATAATACATACCGGTATTGTATGTTGTCATGGCGAGATAGATTATCTTGACAAGTCGACATAATATAAGTTGTATGTTGTCATGGCAAGATAGGTTATCTTGACAAGTCGTCATAATACGGTATCATGTCATGGAGAGATAATCTATCTCGCCATGACAACATATAATTTTTACTATGTCGACTTGTCAAGATAATCTAT
>NW_022697587.1:0-505 GCF_011630105.1 Anneissia japonica
TTAAACAGCTGTATGCTTAAATGCTTGTAACTTCATAAGGAAATGTCGGATTTGAATGATTTTTTAACCATTTTATAGCTCTTATTTTACTCTCTAACACTCTATTAATAACTTTTGCGTTAAAAATTTTTGCGACGAGTGACTGGTTTGGCTTGTCTTTGCCACATATGCGTGCACTGTTCCATTTTTACACACAAGGTTATGCACTGGATAAGTTCATTTGTTATTTGCTTTGGAAAAATTTGGAGTTCGATCAGTTTCTACTTTTTGCGAAGAGAAATAATGTACAGCCTTTCAGAGTTGAAAATGCATGCATGACATAGTTCTTTAAAATATTTATATCAGCCTGACATTGTTCTTTAAAATATTTATATCAGCATACACTTTGGGAATGCTTTTACCATGAAAAAATAATAATTCTGAGAAGGTATGCTTTTCTCGTACATAAGCAATACACACACACACACATAAATATTATTATTTCATGATAAAAGCATACTTCCTT
>NW_022697588.1:0-2980 GCF_011630105.1 Anneissia japonica
AACACATGTTTTCATCATGCTTTTTCCATATGACGGATTTATTTTCACTATTGTTATTCTACGCTTCCGACTTCGTTTTATACATTATAATACACTATGATATTCCATAATTTATTTTATATACTCAATTTATGTTAATACTGTTTGTTATAAACTTAGTTTTTATTATTATTTTTTCATTTTAATTTCTTTATTTTTCTATTTATATTTCCTCTGTTACTTGTGTTATGTATTGAGGGTCCATAATGATCAGCTCTGGCTGGATGGACCACCCTCGTAAAATATTGTTGAAATAAATAAATAAACAATAAGCCAATGCAGTCGGTATACTATGGGAGCGTTTATTATCTCCATTCTCATTACCAACTGCTAGGCATATTCCCGATTTATCAGTATCTATCTTGCATTGTTTAGCACTAGTTTAGTTACATCAGGGAACAGTGAAATTTCATTGTTCCCTAGTTACGTTTACAATTATATTCCGAATTGTTTATTGAACTCCTCCCACTATATAGCTGAAGTATGTGTGGGCCTAATTTTTGTAGATGTTTCTTGTTACTTGATAAAGACCAAAGGATAAGTAACGAAAAAAGATAATCAGAAACAAACACCATTGCATGTTTAGACACACTTTATTGGAGAAAACCAATATTTCGACCTACCAGCCCCAGCAGCCTAAGAATCGCTTCGCTCGGAAGACGCACCCTGTCAAAAATTCTGCCTAAATCTAACAATTTTGACACTTTCAAGGAATCTAGCACTGTATAGAATCAGCTACCCTGAAGCAATATATTGATTTTTTTGCATTATAAAGAAGCTATGACATTATGCGGTAAGGGTATACAAATTTTGTACTTTCAATAGTAGTTGAATGTAAACCAATAATTTGTATAATCCAACATTCATTCAATCAATCAATCAATCAATCAATCAATCAACGGCCAATAACATTTGGCTGTGCCTGACCCGGTTGACTCAGGGTGCAATTTGGCACTGGTACCTTTCGTTCAGTACATTCTTCGTGACAGCTTGCAGTGCTATTCAGATAGTTGAAAGAATTTTACCTGGTTTTCTGATAGACATTGACGTTGAAAGTGGTGCGATAAAAACGATGGCTGTCAGCAGCTACCAAGAACGTATAAGCTACCAATCTTATATACTGAAATGTAGAAATCTACATAATCTCAAGTTTGCTGAGCCGACTGGTAAAGCTGTTTCGGCAAACATTAGCTCGCCAGATATTCGGATTCGTTTAATAATTTCAAATTATTGTGTTATATAAGCGGAGCCCCCTTCTCACAAACATATAAGCATGATGCTTTGATAAGCTAAGGCCTTGTCCATCACAACATCAATTTTTTTCTGATTAGTTTTAGGATAGGTCATGAATTAGGCGTCTTTTTTTCTTGTTTGTATTCTTTAAGCGCTTTGAGACTATTCTTAATTGCGCAAGGCGCTATACAATTCGATTTCCATTAGAAAAAACCTGTTGTATGATAGTCATGATGTGCCTATATATGGTCATAATGTGATGTCATCATGACCATATTAATGCATGTCACATGCTTTTGTCAAATAAAATTTGATAGCCTGGAAAGAATTAAGCCTCATAGTGAAAGCAAAGTACCAAAAACTTGAGCACATTGACACCTTGCTCATAAATATATAGTTACAAAACAGTATTATAATGAATATGCATAAGCACCACCGATTATTATTGGGTTTTTTTTATCTGTTTATATAATTATTAAGTTATTCAGTCATTCGTTTATTCATTAATAAATATTTATTTTTCTTTTATGTTTTTTTTCTTATCTTAGTAATTTATTTTAAGTACTTTAGTGTTTTCTTTTGAGAATGTTGCTTTTGTAGCCTTGCTATATATTTTTATATTTCTGTGCTTTGTATATTTTTTTAATATGGATGCACTATACCACTACGTGTATGCCACTGATGCAAAGGTGCAATCAATCTGCTTTGATTTGAAATTGCTACTATTGAATATTCATGAGCTTATTGTAAATGTTGACTTATAGTAAGGGCTTATTTTCATTCATCATTTCACAAAATGATCTTTGATTGTCATACACTGTAAAAGGGTGGCGCTCTTCACTTTTTTATTGCTTTGAAACAGAAGTGTAATACACAAGCTGGCTATAAGGCATGTTACTACGTTTAGCATGGCTTATTTTTTTGCGGTGATAATACCATTTCGGTTAAAAAAGTCTTCTTATCGTTCATAATCAATGTAAATAAGATAAGATAAGATAAATTTTATTGTCATATTCCAAACAAGTAAACTATGAAATTACAATCATGTTCCTTGAAAAAAGGGGGAAAATACTAACTACAAAGATAGGCCTATTATAGACATTTAAAATTGGTTACACATAGATACATAAAAAATAAATACATAAAAGTTCTATAGCACCTTTTAATTATTTTGCACTATGTAAATGGATCCTAAAGAGCTCTATAAATCCCTAAATGATATCGTACAATATTGGGTCCGCGAATTTTTTTTTCTATTAAATTTCTTGTCTTACAACAGTGAGATAAACATCTTACTGCTAATCTTTAGGTACCTTATCAATAATACCTTTCACATAGACACAGACAACTTTCGCTGTAAATCATTTTAACTGACATTATATTAAATTCCAATATTTTACCTAATGTTACAATGTTTTATATTTGTTTTTATATAGGCCTATTATGCTTTATGCAAAGATGTTTAGAATTTAGATGTTTACTGTTCAGGAAGACACTTTGTAGTCAATCAATCAATTTTTATTTCACTCGTTTTTTAAATAACAAATGAAGAAATCAAGGAGGAAAGCCTGTAAACTGATTCCGGTAACTAACTTAATTACAAAAATTGGCCTAAGATTACAATAATATCTTCATCATAATATTAATAATAATAATAATAATAATAATAATAATAATAATAATAATAATAATAATGATAATGATAATA
>NW_022697589.1:0-690 GCF_011630105.1 Anneissia japonica
CTAGAACACAAAAATTTCGCGGGGGCATGCCCCCAGACCCCCTACGACAGTGTTGTCTCAATCGACCCAACTTTCGGCCCCCCCTTTTGGACATTTCTGGATCCGCCCCTGATCTAGTCTAAGCTTAATTGTTTTTGCCATTGCCAACATTAGTCTTACTAGGGTCTATTCTAAATATTTTAGGCCCGTTTTATTAGGGAAGACTATTTAAACTTAGTCATGCCTAACCATGGACCTATGTATGGCCTAACTAGTCGACGCGAGTGACTCAGTTTCGTGGCTCCAAAAATATGAACATTTGATTAGTTGAAATTGTTTATTTCGGTTCGCCATTTTTGCATCCTGGTGCCTGATTTCAGTGTTTTACAAGTCGCTTATTCCGTCTATAAATTAACTTTCTCGTTGGTGGCGCTGTCCAGAATGAGAAAAATAATAAAAAATAAGAGACTTGTGGCAAGTCTAGGGAATTGTGAGCACTTACCTTCAAAAAGAAGAGCAGGTTCCTTGCTGTTGGTTCCTGGGACCTGAATGACATCTCCCAAGTTGAAAAGTACAGACTCTATTAGATCAATCTCAACCCGAGAATCAATACCAAATCCACATCCTAAAAAAAAAAAAGAAATGTTGAATATTACTGACAAAACATTTCCAAGATAGGGACTCTTTAGATAATTAAAATAATTAATAAAT
>NW_022697590.1:0-2178 GCF_011630105.1 Anneissia japonica
ATATATATATATATATATGTGTATATGTGTATGCATGTTTGTATGCATGTATATAGATAATTTAACTATAATTATAAAATGACAAACAATGAATTTATCTAGACCTTTGATTCAATTTATTAACATTAAAGTCACATTTGTATGTGCATAGTATTATACAGATAAATGTCAAATAATTAGAGTAAAAATGTTAAAAAGAAGGTTTATACAAATATATTTGAAACCCATATACACATAACTTCTATGAATACAGTCGAACGTTTTTAGTTAAATATAAATTCATTTTTACAGTAAAAATTATAACTAAATTTATACATATATATACACATGAATGTCAAAAAGTGAAAGTAAAAATGTTATAAAGAAAGTTTATAAAATATTATTTGAAACCCTTACACACATAATTTCTATGAATACAGTCGATCGTGGAATAAAAGATAATTTCACTATAGCCTGCAGTTTTTATTTAAATATACAATAATTTTTTTTACAAGAGAAATTATAACCAAAGGAATTGGGCTCAACAATATTTGTTGAAATTAAATAACTTTTTTCATACAGTTCAAACACATTTTCCCTCAATGGTTCCTTAAATTAAGCATAAAAGCATTGAGGATTTAATTTTAAACAGATTACTGAAATTAGTAATTTCAGAGGCAGAAATGTTGTTGAAATAGCCTTAATGATGATGATAAGAGATGATTATTGCACGAAGAAAACTATAATATGGAGAATGATGCTTTTAAATAAACAATTACATGTAGGATTAAATATTTATAATACTTAGTTTTTTGTCCAAAGGTACAAAAAATACATAAAATTCAATACCAAAAAATTGGCAGCTTATAAACAAATGTTTATTATGCTCTCAAGAGCCAATGCCTCTCATATATATCATAATTCACAACAAAAATGGTAATTCTGAATTTTTACAATTTCTAAAATAACAAGTTGTAACTACATCCAATAGTAAAATCTTATCTTTTTTCAAGGAATATGAATCTATAATACTTTGTATGTTCAGTGAATGCCACATATCCCTTTTACTAGACCTATAGTCTTCCTTTTTACAAATTATTAATCCGTGATTATCAATATAACATTGATTGGATTTTCCTGACTAGACATTGTATATAATGAATTGCATACATAATCATTAGTTAATTGTTTGTGGTGGCCAGCAGAACAGATTTCCAGAGTAATTTTTTAGACTTCTCTTCACAGCCTGTTATTGAAATGTACATTGATTCTCTCTGCACAGAAGTGAAATTAAACAGTCTACTGTTGAGGTCAAACATTAAATCCATCTGACAGGGTAAATTTTGGATTCAAAACTATAGGCTGAAAGAAAGAAAAAAGTTTTACAGCTTCATATACAATTTAACAAAATATGAATGACTTTCTTGCGGAGAAACATCGCCACTGTAATTAAAGATAATTTTTTCCCTCAAAAACTTAACCATTTTAAACTTCTGTATTAATGATTGGCAAAACTTAGACCAATTTGGTGATTTGTTAGCTGCTGTAAAAAATGCATACAATCACCCATGAGAATCATGGTTTATATGGCTCTATTTAGTAATAAATTTCACTACAAATACTTCTTGGAAGTGGGGAGTTTGTGCATTAATCATGGTCTTACATGTATATGTATTGTATGACAAGGGGAAATGATATTCTTCAACTAAAATACTGTAGGTTTCTAGATGGAGCAGTAAAAGTTCTGAGATGTATGAATTATTATTTGGTTTTTTTTATTACTATAATTTTTGCTATTATATAGATTGTGAATTGTGCAATAGGCTAAGTGACACAATTCTCTTTTATGTGTATTCACAAACTTAATACAGTGATTAAAATAATTGTACAATGGGCATAATACATAATTATTCTGATATTCAATCATTTATATACTGTAAACAGTGAACCTACCTTATGCATGTTCTGTTAAGCATAAACTTGCTTCCAGTTTAACTGCTTGCATCTGTAGAGTAAAAGAAGTGAGATTTAGTCACATTTCAATTATTGCATTCTTTCACAAGACTAATGAAAGTAATAGACCCCTATAAAACTTCCCCTAACCCCAAACTCATCAACAAAATATTGGCCACAATAATATCCCTGCAGAGTTCATATAGCTGGAACCATAAACAAAATTCATCTGAGGGATAGACAAAA
>NW_022697591.1:0-522 GCF_011630105.1 Anneissia japonica
GGGAAAAAACCATCATTTTAGCATGTACTCTTCCACAGGGGGGAGGGGGTCAGCAAAAAGAGTATGTTTTGTACTCTCGTGAAAATGATGAAAATAATGGATGACCCCTTAATGTGCACATAAGACAAATATCACACAGTAGTACCAACAGCTTAAACCTCTCTTTCGAAAGATAGTACACTATTGCATTTTTGCCCTCCAGAGGACAGTGGAGTATAGGAATCTTGAATTGGGGTGGCTGATGGGGGAGTGCTAAGGTCACATGGGTGGGGGGATTGATGATTAAGTTAGTGGCACTAGCTTGCAAAATAAGGTGATTTTTAACTACTTGAGAATGATTTTTTGGGGCGCCACTGGGAGAGCAAGAATATTTTTTTGAGGGGCGTGCACTCCCGCATACCCCTAGTTATGCCACTGCCAGAGGAGCTACGTAGAAATTGAGCCAAGAACACACACATATATCACCCGTTCAATTGATTAAGCTAAGCTGCTGTCAATTATTGGTTATTCATGTTTTTATGT
>NW_022697592.1:0-2476 GCF_011630105.1 Anneissia japonica
CATTGTATGTCACAAATAATCACTATCGCAAAGATCTGATAACAGATTAAAGCGCATCGACTGCAGTAATCACGGTATCTGTGACAGTATAAAAACCATTATGGAGTTTGACCCCTCCCTTAACAACGAAACCATTCATTACATAAAATTGTTACCCAGAAGCCTCTGAATGAGAGGTTTCTCGGTTTTTTTCGTTTTTCGTTTTGCTGTTCTATTTTGTATATATACTTACTAGTTTAGTATACATTGTGCTGTGTTTTAATTATTTGACTTTTTATAACTTAAGTCAATGTTTTATTTCCGATGTTTGAACGTGTTTTTATTTGTATGCTTCTCCTTGTTTGAAGGTACTTTTTGAATAAAATTGAAATAAAAATTATTATTATTATTATTATTATTATTATTTCAGAAACGGGTCAATTGACCTGAATAACAAGGAAGAAATTGTTATGTGTTGGGGACGATCCAGTTGAGGGTGGAAATATGAAGATCATTTAAATTTCTGACTTAAATATCTCTAAAAAATATAATGTCAATGGGTCTAAATGAAACTTTCTATAATAGTTTAAATTTAAATTGCTTACATCTCGGTTATAAATGGATGAAATGAATCTTTGCAGTATAGTGTTTCATGGTCAAATGAAGAAATGATCACATTTTGGTGACGATCTGCAGTAGGGTTTGGATATGAGGAAAATTTAATTTTTTTTGGACAGTTGATTAAATTATATAAACGGAATTTGCGTTTTCTAAAGCGCTTAAACCAGTTGCAGCTAGGTTAAACTCAAAACTACCGTGATATGTATGAACAATACTTGCTTTCAGTCACTGAATCCCTATGAACGGAAAATGCACTACCTAATACAAGATCAGCTCATTATAGCGCGCAGTGTTTTTGAGTCTCGATGTACCTGGCTATTACCGTTGCAGCAATAGTTCGGATCTCAATAACGTCGCAGTAGTTGTGAAATTGGTTTTTATTTTTTTTCACTTCATAATTGTGTAGTACTTTAAGTATTTTGGTTTTCCGTGTTTTCTTTTTTTTTAAATTCCAGATTCGCGAGAGAATTTGCGCGTTATTTAAAGTGCTAATGTTGAAGTGTCCCCTAAATAGGGATATTTGACTATTTGGCACACTCAGAAAGTGTCCCCGTCCCCTTTAATAGTGGTGCCCTCTTAATAGAGGTTGGCCGTAGTGTTAAAATATATATTGCCCCTCGTTTCACGGAAAAGTGTCCCCTGAATAGGGGTGTCCCAAAGGAGGGGTTCTACAGTATATAAAATATACTGTATACTTAGAGTTTGAAAAAGCAATAAAACAAACAAGCCAAACCCTATATGGCAGTGGCGGATCCAGGAATTTGAAATAGAGGGGACCCTGGGAGGGACTTTTACTGATGGAGGGTGTAAACGACCTAAGCCTCATGGTTGGAGCTGAGGTAAAACAAATTATGATTTTTTTTTTGCAAAAAAATAATGTCTGGAGATTTTTGTGTGACCGGAAAAAATTCTAGACCTACCTTTTCAGGACCCGCGAGCTGAATTTCTTTTTTTTCCTTTTTTATGTTACAATCAGAAAATTAGAATTTTGAAGAACATTAAAGTCATTAAAACACACTTCAAATGTCAGGAAAGCTCATTCCTGCTATCTACGAATTAAAATTTTCCCGGGGGAGAACTCCCGGATCACCCTTTCTTTTTGGGATTTATCGATGCATGGAAAAAAAGAATACACTTGCAAACTACTCATTTATTTATATAGGCCTATGTATACACACATAAAATAAAAAATGAGAAAAATTTACCTGCCCATTTTCAAGAGGGGAAAACCTTGAATTTTGAAGAACATAAAAAGTCATTTAAATTTTCCCGGGGGCGTATTTTTTTTCTGCAGTACACATAAGCAAATATATGTTTCTTTTAGCCAATCAGAATGTAGGAAGCCTAAAATGACGTCAGATAACTATTGAATAATTAATCAGACGTCAGACACAACTTCTTAAATGTAGATTATATATATATCTGTCTCTTATACACATCTAGATGTGTATAAGAGACAGGAATTGACAAGATGCACTGTCTGCAACGAAGATGCAGAGCCATTGACATGCGAAGCGTACCTCAAGTTTATGGTAAGTAACCTACACAAACGAGTAGCAAAAACTTCATAGTATATATCGTCATCATAACCATCATCATCATCATCACATTTATTTAATACCCAAAGGCATTTTCCAAAACTACTACTACTACTACAAGCCTATGCTAGGCCCTAGACCTATGCCTTTTGTAGCCTAGGAAAGCAATGAGTGGTCAGAGTCCTCCTAAAACTATCTTCGGATCTATAGGCCTAGAATAGTCCCTAGTTCTATTATTCTTGGCCTAATTTAATACTAATAGGCAGGTTGTTGCTGTGTTTAAATTATTGCAGTACAGTATTTGTCTATAGGCCTATGTATGTTCGTCTAGGCGTTGG
>NW_022697593.1:0-584 GCF_011630105.1 Anneissia japonica
TGCTCAACTCGGCGAGATAAGCACTTTTGTGCAAAAAGTGACAATGTTAAAAAGTTGAGTTAAAAAAAAATATAATTTTGTTTTTGTTAGGTTAGGGTTAGGGTTAGGGTTAGGGTTAGAGTTAGAGTTAGGGTTAGGGTTAGAATTAGGGTTAGGGTTAGGGTTAGGCAAAGTGAGATAGCCTGAAACAAACACTATTCCATTGAAAATTTGAAGTTTTTCTCAAATGTACTCGAAATATGGCGGAAAGTCAAAAATATGCACTAAGTGCTCAACTCGGCGAGATAAGCACTTTTGTGCAAAAAGTGACAATGTTAAAAAGGTGAGTCAAAATTTAATTTTTTTTTTTGTTAGGTTAGGGTTACGGTTAGGGTTAGAGTTACAGTTAGGGTTAGGGTTAGGGTTAGAGTTAGGGTTAGGGTTAGGGTTAGGGTTAGGGTTAGGGTTAGGGTTAGGCAAAGTGAGATCGGCTTAAACAAACACTATTCCATTGAAAGTTTGAAGTTTTTCTGAAAAGTGCTCGAAATATGGTGGAAAGTCAAAAATTTGCACTAAGTGCTCAACTCGGCGAGATAAGCACTTTT
>NW_022697594.1:0-756 GCF_011630105.1 Anneissia japonica
TGTTGAGAAAATCAAACCACTACCTATAGCAAGTATTTCCTTTTTCTTAGAGGGAGCAATAAAAAGAAGAGAGACAATGATAATGGCAGAAAATTGTTTCCAGGATGTTATAAAAACAAAACATATGAGGAAAGAGAAAAACTTTTGCTTGACTTGAATTCTTTAAAAAACAAACCTGTTGTTTTGCACACTTTTACTGCACACTGCAATAGTTTTATTCCTACGTTCACTCCACCACCAAGGGCTAAAATTCCAAAAAGTTTGAGAGAAATATATGTATGCAATGCTACATCATCATCTCCATCATCATCTTCATCACCACTCATACCAATTTTATCACAGGAAGACATTGATCATATGTATAACTCAACTAAACAATCACTTTCGCCAACTTGGCATTTAATTAGAACCAGCTTCTGTGGCATATGACATCATGCACACAAATATGAACAATCCATCCACATCATTAATTTCAAAGATTTGTCAAGAGTCATATCCATCGCCACATTTCAACATTCCATCCCTAAAATGGGAAATTGAAAATGAATGCAATGCAATAATGGCATACAAAACATTACTTAACACAAAACATAGTAATTTAAAAAAAGCAAAATGTGGCCTTAAACTCTGCAAGGAATTCCCTTACATTGGTGCTATGCCAGATGGCCTCTTTACTTGAGATTGCCACAATGAAATTCATTTGTTGGAAATTAAATGCCCATATTCTGTTCGTGCAACAGCAACTGTAGATGAAGC
>NW_022697595.1:0-980 GCF_011630105.1 Anneissia japonica
TTACACTATGAATCTATGATTGTCAGTTAAGCTCTGAAGTTTGTGATACATCTTAATTAGCAGTTTTTTTGGTAAGCAAGTTACTAAATCATAGAGAAAGAATTTCTCTATTATCCAATCAGAAACTCTAAAAGTATGGGGTGACTTACTTGAGACACACCCCCATTACCTAAAGTTTAATAGGCAAACACCCCCATATCACTGATTCAGTAGTCAGTAGTCAGTAGTTAGATTCAGTTTAGTAGTTAGGAGTACACAGAAGAAAAGTACAGGGCTGAGCTGACTCTAAAAGGGTTCTCTAACATCTGAAACCTGGAGTTTAGCTGATTGTAACCAACGTACAGTTTGTGTGAATAAAAGTTTGCAGTGAACTAAAAGGAACTGTGCATACTACTCATTAAAAGTCACTAACAACTAACCAATATTTAACAATATAGGCCCTAAACAGATATTGTGTAGGCATAAAGTAAAGAGCAATACATAACTTTTTTGACAAAGGCAGGTCTTTTCAGTCATAGAATAGACGAACCTTTAACATTCCAATTATAATTTCTATGAATTCACATTTAATTATCAAGCGCCCGTGAACACGCGCAAATATGCGAATTCTAAAGATAAATTCTAAATCACGCTTTTGAAATTAAATAGTTATCCATTAAGTAATAACATCATAAACACAATTAAACATGTGAAAATACTATGTACCTAACTCGTACATTGCACGTATGCACCGTGAAGATTTGGACACAAAAATGGACGGTGTACACCACGTGACTTTCGCAAACTAAGGAGCGGAATGTCGCAAATCTTTTTATATCTGGACCGGAACCAATCAAAGATATAGCACCGCACTCAAATGGAGGAAAATTGCTCTCATGGACGCCCTCATGGGGCGTTCTTCTTTATCGTGAATTGCCACGTGAACTGCACTGTCTTCTGCTATTGTCTTTGGTTGGCCTTTATGCATTACACACCAATCG
>NW_022697596.1:0-837 GCF_011630105.1 Anneissia japonica
AAACGACGTTAAGGGGAAATAACAAAAAAGATATTCCCCTTGGGCGATTATTATTTATAGGCCTATTAAATAGTACAGTATCTGTAGGTTCTTCATTACAAGGTTTAGGCCAAAGGTAATTAATGCTGAAATTATTATTATTATTATTATTTAGCATTAATTACATTACAATGATAGTTTGGACAAGTTCAATAACGCCGGAATAGGATATTATTTATTTAATAATATTTCTCTTATGCGCTCTATTTTTCATTTCATGCTTCAATTTTGTCCCATTCCCCCCCCCCCCCCAAAGTTCAGTCCGATTTCAGTCCATGTCAGTATGTGAAGCGTGACTGTTGTGTCAGTCTGACCCTAGGCCTAGTTTAAAGAGGGGCCTAGGTAAGACCTCAGCCTGTGGTTAGGCCTATAGTTTATCCTCTTTCTCTCTAGCCTTTGGTATAACTGTACCTATCTACACTGTATAACAGGAGGTAATAGCTGTTGTTGTTGTAGATAATATACTAACATAACATCCAAGAAGGTCACAGTTAGTTACACAGTGACGTACATCACATAAGTCCGTGAAATTTCATAGGCCTACCGTAGGTAAACACAGAAAGAGCAATAATAGTAAAACTCGAGCGTCACGACATTGCGAAGTGTCTGCTCTTGTTCCTCATATCGTCGAGTCAATCCGAGATGGCCCGAGTGAAGTTTCATGCAAATGTTTCGTACGGGAAAAAAAATCGCCACCCACCCGCGCATAGATTGCCAAAAAGTACACAAAGAGTTTGGGTCCATTCCGCAGTTAGGTCCAGTAATTGACACGCCCTTACAGCCTTTTACCCGCAGTTC
>NW_022697597.1:0-1156 GCF_011630105.1 Anneissia japonica
AAGTAAACAATTTCGGGTAAGATCCAGGGTTTTCTTGGTTTCTCTTTTACCATCTTACTGGGTATGGTTGAATTAATGAATTAGATTTAGGAGTATAAATGAAGGTAAGAACTGATCAACTTTAAGCTTAGGCAAGGCTAGGTGCCATAAGGTGTTTATCTGTGAATACTATTTTCGTTAGTTCACCAAGTGCATAAGCCAGACCTAAACAAGATTACATATATTGTAACATCATTTTGTAAAACCATAAATACAGTTATAAAAGGGAATCTTACAATCTGTTAATGTAAATGTGCGATTATTTTAATTTCTTTCTATTTTAATATGTTTCTTTGGATATAATTTTACACGTGTAGCGACACATAAAATTTCTTTCAAAATGTAATATTTGAATAAAGCATGTGGGTTACAATATGTTTCAAAAATCTTACAAATGTTTACAAAGAAACACATAAATATTGAAACAATAAATCCTTACAATCAATTTTAACTATAAGACTTAATCCTCATTCTAATGTAGCCGTTTAGAGACACTTTAGAAATTTCAAAATATTTCGTGTGCAAATTTGAAATATATAGTTTTCTGATATATTATCACTGAGGGATCGAAGAAACAAAGTAGACTGTAAAGATCTTAACTTGCACAAAATGTTTCTGAAACATGCTTAACATAATGTTGATTATGTTAATGTGGACACTGTAGTCCAGAAATCACAGACTGTTACGTATTGTTAATAGTAGTGGCTGGCTTTCTTCTAAACAGCGTCGCCACAAGCCTTGTTGAATTGAATGATATGAATATGAACACACCTTGGAAACTATTCAATATCACGAAGATATACCAAAGGAATGGTTCATCGAGAAATGAAGCAAGAAACCCAAAGATCCAAGTCAATCCCATAATGCATGAAATCTGAAATGTAAAAAGAACCAAAAAAATTTAGTGTAAATTGATTTTAAGAAACAAAAATATTCGTATGTATGTATGTATGTATTTATTATGTATGTACAGTATGTATGTATGTATATATATAGGTCGAAAGTTCGAGTCCCACTAGAGGCATCTTATTACACAATTTCTTTATTCGTTTATTTACAGGACTACATTCGTTGAGAGCTATACTACACGATGTATTATTATGTCCTTTATTCGAAC
>NW_022697598.1:0-828 GCF_011630105.1 Anneissia japonica
ATATAATATAGCGTAACAGTAATTAAACTCAAATACGTAAGATGTTAGCTTTA
The DNA here is from genome assembly GCF_011630105.1 of Anneissia japonica. Classification (NCBI taxonomy): domain Eukaryota; kingdom Metazoa; phylum Echinodermata; class Crinoidea; order Comatulida; family Comatulidae; genus Anneissia; species Anneissia japonica. The sequence continues at coordinate 54 of NW_022697598.1, forward strand.
GAAACACTAACATTTATTTGGCGAATATTTCGGCTACTCCTGGAGTCTATATATATAATATATAATAAAGTATTTTTATGTATATTTAATGATAGTAATATTCATAATACTCAATATTACAAAGGAAGAAGAACAGGTTCTACTACTAAATTAGTGTTCTAAGGTGGGCTGGTTTCCGTAGGTATCTTAGTTAAATTATTGAGATGACAACCATGTAACTGTAAGGTTGTACTATAGTAGTCACAAGGTTTGCCATTTCCAATATAGGCCTATTAACAAAAGTCAGTGAAAATATATAACTCAAATTGATTCAAGAAATATAATATAACCTCAGTTTTTATGGCGTCCATATATATATACACTATAATTGTTAGGTCATATTGCAATGTAGCAATCGTCAAATTCAGCCCCCAGGGTTGAAAGTGGGCCCATATTAATTGTTATGCAAAAGAATTCAACTTTGTATTGTGATTATTGTTGGTGCTAGAAAGTCAGTTTCGGATTAAAAATATTCGGAGCATTTCCTACTAAAGTAGACCATTTCTTGTGGCAAAAAAGAAAACAAAATAAAAAAAAAAAAACGTTTAGTTTTCTTGTTCTTCAAACCATCATATGATCAGATGTAGATCTATTCAATGATGAAAATGGCCAGCAAAAGTAAAATTAAATTTTACATATAGTGGGCTACGCATAAAATGTACTTATTTTGTTTGTATTTAACGCAGTCGGCTTCGGTATTCTTTCGAAAAATATCAGACAAATTCGTACCTACGAT
>NW_022697599.1:0-873 GCF_011630105.1 Anneissia japonica
CAAGTAACACTAAATAATATACAAGCAGTCTGTTATTTAAAAATCTAACGTATACACCTTGCTTAATTCAAAAGCCATTTAATTGGTTTACTAAATAATGCATAGCATATTGCACCCTGTGTATTCATAACACATGTTTAATTTGGCCACATTTTTTATATGTAGCCTATTTCACAATATCCGTCAACTCGTATAATATAGACGCACATTGCTTGATATTCATATTGCATTATACGGTAATTATGTTCGTGTATCTTGCACTTTATTTATTCATGGAGGAATAAACATATTGTACCCTGTGTATATATGACACACGTTTTATTTAATTAGCATACTGTCATCATTAGAGAGCAAAATGCTGTAGTCGGTGCTGAGGTGCGAAAAATTTGAGAATATGAACCTCGGTGCTTCTGAAATTGCACTCTCATACCTTTAAAAATCTGACCGGTAATTTATAATCAACAATAAAACAAATATTCTTCCTAATAGAATTTGAGTGGGTGCGATGGCAGCGTCTGCACCCAACCCCAACCACCCCCACATCCGCATTTATATCAATTGTATCCGCTAAGTTCGCCCAAAATCAAAATTTTATTTATTTATTTGAATCGGACGGTAGGTCCCTCGCGACGAAGCACAGTGTATACTTAATTATACAGTAAAAAATGAAATCATTTCAAATTTGTTCCATAATTTTATTAAGCTGAATGTGCAAGTTATGTTTGATTGCGTCAGAGAAAGTAGAATTTGGCTTACAAACGATATTAAGTTGTATTGGTCCGGCCAAAACCGGACCAGCCGGACCGCTTCCGACGCCCTTGGGCACGCCGGCACATGATGACTATATATGGGCATATATATATATATATATAT
>NW_022697600.1:0-1158 GCF_011630105.1 Anneissia japonica
CTAAAAAAATACAGCACCACTATGCTAGACTCGTATAGTACCACTATGCTAGACCAGTATGGTACTACTATGCCAGAATAGTATAGTGCCACTATGCTAGATTAGTATATTACCACTATGCTAGACTAGTATAGTACCAATGCCAGATTACTATAGTGCCAATATGCTAAACTAGTATAGTACAACTATGCTAGACTAGTATACTACCACTACGATAAACCAGTATGGTACTACTATGCCAGAATAGTATAGTGCCACTATGCCAGACCACTATTGTGCCACTTTGCTAAAATAGTATAGTACCACTATGCTAGACTAGTATAGTACCACTACACTAGACCAATATGGTACTACTATGCCAGAATAGTATAGTACCACTATGGTAGATTAGCATATTACCACTATGCAAGACTAGTATAGTACCACTATGCCAGACCACTATAGTACCATTATGCTAGACTAGTATATTACCACTATGCTAGACCAGTATGGTACTGCTATTCCAGAATAATATAGTACCACTATGCTAGATTAATATATTACCACTATGCTAGACTAGTATAGTACCACTATGCTAGACTAATATAGCACCACTATGCTGAACTAGTATAGTACCACTATGCTGGACTAGTATGGTACAACTATGCCAAACTAATATAGTACCACTATTCCAGAATAATATAGTACAGTACCAATATGCCAGACCACTATAGTACCACTATTAAAATGCTTGCACTGTTAACACCTTTAAGTCTAGGTTAAATACATTTTTTCTTAGCTCTTAGAGCTATACTAGTATGGTACCACAATGCCAGACTAATATAGTACCACTATACTAGAATAGTATAGTACCACTATGCTGAACTAGTATAGTACCACCATGCTAGACTAGTATAGTACCTAGAATGCTAGACTAGTATAGTACCACTATGCTGGACTAGTATAGTACCACCATGCTAGACTAGTATAGTACCACTATGCTGAACTAGTATAGTACCACCATGCTAGACTAGTATAGTACCTAAAATGCTAGACTAGTATAGTGCCACTATGCTGGACTAGTATAGTACCACCATGGAGGTATTATTGAGAAGGAGATCACTCGGCAACAGATCCCTTTGACGCGACAAACCTATGTGTTCCCCGCTTTTGGAGCGA
>NW_022697601.1:0-768 GCF_011630105.1 Anneissia japonica
GGTCTTATGCACCAAATTATTAATATATAGTTGGAAATGTTTCACCACAAAAAATTATGGATTTTAATCTTATCATTTTAGGGGGTAATCGTAGGTCAAAAGGTCATTCGGGACAAAAAATGCACAAAAATGCCTCGTTTTCATGGTGACCTTTGACCCTGTGGGCAAGTACGCTTGTTGTTAAAACTTGCACCATTAATTAATTTACATATGATGATCAGATGTTCCAAATATCAGCTTGGTGTCTTTATCCCTTCATGTTTAAAAAGCGATTTGAAAAGGGGTATATTTTTCAATTTGTGACAGTATCAGTGCGTAAATGTGATAAAATTAATTTTTGAATAACGATAATATTAAAAATAATCTGCCTAGACCCTTGAAACGTATAATTCTAAAACAACTTTATGTGCTTATTTCAGGCATGCAGTTCATTAAGGGGTATAGTGTTTCATTAGTAAGATATGTCCCCCCAAAAATGGCCCAAGTGCAAGAATTGCGCAATAAAATTGTATTTACTGTTGATTTCAAATTAGCATAATATTATCCGTGTACTGTCTAGAGCCGTGAAACCTTTTATTCTAGGACAACTTTTTGTGTTGATTTCAGTTATGTAGTCTGTTAAAGGGATATATTGTTTAATTAGTAAGATATTATGCCCCAAAAATGGCCCAAGTGCAAGAATTGTGCAATAAAATTGTGTTACGATTGATTTCAAATGAGCATAATATTGTCTGTGAACGGTCTAGAACCATGAAACCTTTCATTCTA
>NW_022697602.1:0-580 GCF_011630105.1 Anneissia japonica
CGAAAACTAGCACATCCTAAAACAATTTAGTCCCACCCAAGGGTCCCAGACAATACCCAGGGCAATTGCAGCTACAGTGGATCCTGATATACCTGAGGAGATGCTGATGCTTCTGGTGAGTCCTGCTGAAGTCTTTGTAGTAGTCCAGACAAGGAACCAGATGATTTATTTTTAGGATTTCCTCCTGCTTGGGTGCCTGGAGGTGCACTCTGCCCTCCTCCTCCTCCTCCTATGCCATGGAACTACAAGAAAGAAAATCACCCATAACATATTTAACGGGACAACTTCATACAGCGTAGAGCTATGGTCACATGACCCCTTGTGCACACCCAGTTCTGCACCCATTCTGCATATTACAATACAAATAATTTAACTTTTTTATATCAAATTTTGTTCATCAATATTTATTTATAAACTACATTTAAATAAGAACATGAGGATTTTGTGGTACCCTGGACACAAAAAATGTTTAATGGTGCCCTTAATAGTGTTAGTAGTGCTAAGTCCACATAAGGATTCATGTGGCCTCATGGTAGAGCATATGCCACAGACAATAAAGCTAGTGAAGAAGTATAGAAAA
>NW_022697603.1:0-771 GCF_011630105.1 Anneissia japonica
TGGTCTTTTCCGCTATAAACGTCTCATGTTTGGCGTCAACGCAGCGTCGGAGATATTTCAAAACGGGGTTGCACGAATGCTTGCAGGTCTCCAAGGTTGTCGCAATATGTCGGATGACATAATAGTCTATGGAACAACTAAACAGGAACACGATGATAACCTCAAAGCGGTGCTACAACGCTTGAAAGATTGTAACGCTCGTCTAAATAAAGACAAATGTACTTTCTCAAAGACAAAAGTCAGCTTCTTTGGCCATATATTTTCTAAAGACGGGGTTAGTCCTGACCCCCAGAAAATTGCAGCGATTGTCAACATGGAACCACCAAAGAACGCAAAAGAAATACGATCTTTTCTAGGAATGGCGCAATACGTATCACGTTTCATTCCGGGTTATGCATCACTGTCAACACCTTTGTGACTGCTCACCCACAACAACGTCGAATGGACATGGGGTGAAATTGAGCAACAAGCGTTTATCCAGTTGAAGGATAAGTTAGCAAAAACAGATGTTACAGCTTACTTTAATCCTAACCTAGCAACAGTTGTGGTCGCAGACGCGAGTCCAACGGGCCTCGGAGCAATGTTATGTCAAGAAGGCCGCGTGGTAGCTTATGCCAGCCGTACACTAACAAACACAGAATCGAGATACTCGCAAATTGAACGCGAAGCCCTCGGAGTAACCTGGGCAATTACGCATTTTCATATTTATCTCTTTGGCAGCAACTTCACAGTATATACGGACCATAAGCCACTGTTACCACTCTTTAATAA
>NW_022697605.1:0-973 GCF_011630105.1 Anneissia japonica
AACATCTGAACAAGACTACCTAAAGCAGGTTGTTCATCTACTACTTCTTGTCGCCTATGATATTTTTTTAATACATTTATGTTGTATGCCTTTTTACGATTACCTAAATCAATCACGTAATTAAATTCTCCCTGTTTCTCACATACAACAAATGGTCCACGCCATTGCATCAACAATTTATTGTTTTCAATTGGCAACAACAAAAGAACCTCATCACCAATCTGGAGTTTACGTGGCTTAGCACTGCGATCATAATAACGCTTTTGCTTAACTTTAACGCTGCTTAAAGCACATTGGGCCATAGCACAAGTTTATGACATAATCGTATGAATCTATGGGCCGCATACCTTGTGATTCATTGGTCCAAATTTCTTTAAGAATTGTTAGGGGGCCGCGCACGGATCTGCCATAAAGCAGTTCAAATGGAGAGAACCCCGTACTTTCTTGGGGGACCTCTCTATACGCAAATAGTAAGGGGTTTTAGTACCGATCCGAGTCTTTTCTTTCTCCTCACATAATTTCTTTAACATAACCTTCAAAGTAGCATTAAATCGTTCAACAAGGCCATTGCATTTGGGATTGTATGGACTGGTGGTACCAGCCTTAATAGATAATAACCTATTTATTTTGCCAGTGACTTTAGCGGTGAATTGGCTACCCTGATCTGTTAATATTCCTTTAGGGAAACCTAATCTAGAATATATGTCTAACAACCCCTCCGCAACCGTTTCTGCTGCAATAGATTTCATTGGTATAGCCTCCGGATATCTGGTGGCATAATCAACCACGACCAGTATAAACCTATGCCCTCTATCTGAACAAGGGTAAATGGGGCCTACCAAATCTATAGCTACCTTTTCAAATGGAACAGATATTAAAGGGGTCTTTCCCAACAGAACTTTAGTTAACCTTCCTTTTGGGGTCACCCTCTGACAAGTGTCGCACGACCGACAGAAGCGTTTAACATCGGCTT
>NW_022697606.1:0-708 GCF_011630105.1 Anneissia japonica
GTCGAACCACGAAAAAATCGAGAATGAAATTCCTCAGTGGAAGCAAAGGGTCGAAGAATTGAAGACGGCACGAGACGAATCTCACGAATCCCACGTCAAGGAACTCGGATCGCTTCGAGACGATCTCGAGAGGGAGAAATCGGCGAAGGCGAGCCACTCGGACGAGATCGAAAATCTTCGAACGCAGATATCTTTTCTCAAAGAAAAGGAATCGAAACTGAGAAGAGACACAGGTAAGTTGCATGCGGCCCTAAAGGAACGGGAAGAGAAGCATCTCGATCGGATAGCTAAACTGGAATCCGATAAGATTTCGCGATCGGCCGAAGCGGAAGAGGCTCTTGACGAGTGCGCGTCCCTCTCGGAGAAACTGAAGCTTGCGACCGATTCCGAACGTCGGTCGAAGGAGGACCTTCATAGGTGGCAAGCCGAGAAGAGGTCGTGGCAAGCGACGGCCGAACGACGTTCGGCAGATCTCGACAAGCTTCGCGACCTGCTGAATACGTCCGAGAGAGAACGCGCAAATCTTGAGTCCCAACTTTCGAACGTTGACAAGAATGTAACGGATTCGAAAGAAACGGATTCGTTGAAGCGGGAGCTGGAAAGACATCGACAGGAGATCCGACAACTCGAACGACTTCTGAGTGACGAAAAGAGGGAGAAGTCGGGTGAATCCAACGATAGAATGATTTCGGAACTAAGTAACGAACT
>NW_022697607.1:0-658 GCF_011630105.1 Anneissia japonica
ACATTAAATAATAAATTTTCATTGAGAAAAAATATTCAGTGATTTAAATTATACATGATCGTAGGTGAGAGAAAGAGACACCTCAATAAGCGCACTTCTGTATTACGATCTGTTAAATTGTGTTTGTAAAACCATGCCATGAATCAATGCTTCAAGCTGTTTGGTCATACATGACTGACCGTTTGATGTCAACTAGGCTAGTGATTAAATAAGTAACTTTATTACTTCTCTTTTATAACAGAGGCACAACCGTAAAGATGTGCAACAATAACAAAATCAATAAAAACTTAATTACTTTGATAAAATATAGTAAGAAAATTAGAACGAAATATATATTTAAAAGAGTTTACAAAAATAGTAATAGAGATAATAATAAATACTATACTAATACTAATAATATAAGTAAGTAGGTTAATACATACACGTATACACACACGCGTACACACATCTACACATACATACATATATACACCCATACATACATATACACATACACAAACACATACATATACATAAAACAGAGCAAATATTGTAAATTTAATTCAATGTAGTGTAATAAACAGCTAGATATTGTTCAAAGCACCGCTATTATCTCTTCTGCTAACAACCGCAAACTGATCATATCCGATCAGATCTCAGTCGGTCAGGTAAACCATTA
>NW_022697608.1:0-643 GCF_011630105.1 Anneissia japonica
AAAAGCATTCATTTTATTGGTACAGTAATACAATTTGCTGTGCAATACAGCTAAACAACAGGTACCGTACGTATTATATGTTAAATGTTAACTTTTTTTGTAGGCTAGTCATACCGAATTTACTGGGCTAGCCTATGATGCTAAGCCTATTTTTAGCGTCTAGGCCTAGGCTAGGCCCTAACTGGCCTGCTTATTCGGAAAGGATTCAATAGAAATGTTCCACAAACCGATCTTTCCGGAAACCGAACATCGTATTGTGAGAGTGCACTACATACAAATAGATTCCTGTATTTATATTTCGCTGCATAATTTCCCATACAGAGACAGCAGAAAGATTTTTCTGTATCTGTCAGTGTTACTTCATCGGTGGTGGGGGGGGGGGGGCAGCATGATTAGCATGTCAAAAATATGGTATTTGGGCCTTCCGAAGTTGGCAAGATAGTGGCTAGTGAAAGGGATTGAGGACCAGTAAAAATATTAATTTACTGGTCCACTTGGCTAGTTAAAAAAACCTTAAGGGAAACCCCTGAGTATCAGTAGACTTGATAAGTGAAAAAATGAAGTTATAAGAAAGGCAGAAAAGATTAAAGATGTATCTAAAAAACTGTATAACAAAGTGGGAGTGGGCAGGCCATGTAGCTCG
>NW_022697609.1:0-810 GCF_011630105.1 Anneissia japonica
TTATTATTATTATTATTATTATTATTATTGCCCTTTTACATAATTTATTATACACGTTACGGTATTTATCATGGTTTTTTTTTTGTCCATGAGGTTTTGCGACTTTAAATATTTTTTATAAAGTTTAAGTTTCTTTTTGCTAGATTTTAATAATACATTTGTCATCCATTGTTGTTTAAATTTACTTGTTAAGTCTTTTTGTTTGATCTTTTTTAGAACGTGTTTATCATGGATCATTTTTATAACACCATGGAACATGTCGTAGGCAATATTTGGGGGGTTTTTTTTAAGCATTATATTTGTCCAGTCTATTTTATAAAAATCATGAATAATATTTTTAATTGACTCATCATTAACGGTATATAATAACTACCCGGGAAATGAGGATTGTATGTTGTTGTTGTTGTTGTTGTTATTGTTATTGTTATTGTTATTGTTATTGTTATTGTTATTGTTATTGTTATTACTATTATTATTATTATTATTATTATTATTATTATTATTATTATTATTATTATTATTATGTTGTAATGATGTTGTTTCTACTGTTCTTTAATTTTATTAAAGAGGACCCCTGAATATCAGTTAACCTACTGGGCTAATTAATAAATTAGAAGGGTTACGGTACCCTCTTTAAAGATGATTGAAATTAAAAATTTAAAAAAATTAAAAAAAAATAAATACCCACTCTGACTCATGACCCCTGTTACGCGCCTGGTGTTAGCGCTTATGTGTGCCCTTGTGCGGACAGGGGATGTGCCCCCTCTGAAGCTGGAAACTTCAAAATAAATTGATGCAATTTGCTATTAT
>NW_022697610.1:0-502 GCF_011630105.1 Anneissia japonica
AAAATATTTTGTCATTATTGCATCACGTTTTTGTGAAAATTTGCTGGCACTATTGTCAGAGGTCAAGGTGCCGGTAGCCTATGTTTCACATTTCATATATTCCACATCGAACACTCGAAATAATATTAAACTGTATAAATAGTACAAATAAACCAAGATTTTGTGAACATTAACGGCATTAGGACCACTTTATGCTGCACTCTATTTGCATGAATGTGTATTTTTACGCTTTTATAGGCCTATTTAAATCTTTTAAGTTGTATGACCCATAGATCGTTTTAAGTCACTATATAAATAATATTACACTTTATTAAATTTATTAAAATGATTTAGATAGAAAAATTATAAAATGTATATACAGACAATGATTTTGAGAACATTAACGGCATTAAGATCATGAATTTATATATATAGCGATGTTATATTTAAATTAAAACGCATTTTACGACCCACGGATCGTTTTCAAGTCACTATATAAATAATATTACACTTTAATAAATTA
>NW_022697611.1:0-993 GCF_011630105.1 Anneissia japonica
CGTTTCAACTTCAACGATTGCTAACGATAACGATGTCTAGCGTCAATTTGCGATCGATTTTACCCCTTTTCCTGTAAATCGTAAACTGTAAATTGAAAATTTGTGATTTTGACTTATTTTGAGTAGCTAATTTCTCAGTAGAACATTATACGACATTATACGACTACCTTGAATTATACGACAAACATGAATTCAAAATCACGGAGACTTTTGTTCCCATTTATTTATAAAACAAAACATTACACCCATTTTACAAAATATGCAAAATCATCGTTTACAATGAAAATTGTATTGAAGCCCAAACATTCCATAAAGTGTTGGCAACACTTACGCTGAGTTTAATAAAATGTATCAACACTTTATTAAACTTCTTAAAAAAACATACAGCCTATTACTGGGTTATTCCATTCAGAGGTAGGGGTGTTGTCAACAGGAAATTGAGCATGGTTTAGACCTTTGCCTAATCATTATAAAGACCAAGTGCTTGAACTTAAGTGTATAATTTTTATTGATTTTGATTTTGAATAAATCAACTTCAATGATCATAGGACCATTCCATTCTGCAAAATGGATTGATCTTAGATAAATTCAAAAGGCTTTCTTAAGATGTTGAAAAAACAAGGCAGTATGACAACACCAAAAATAATGATATTGTAAGGTCGACTAGTTGATTTTAAAAATTGACGTATTCATAGTTATTATAAAATAAAAGAGTTTAATCTGAAATTAGAATGTTCCATTTTATTCAAGAGGGATGTGTCAAATAATTTAGCTAAATTTCATTGAAAAATATCACCTATTTGTTACAGAAACCCATTTTACAGCATAGCTTAAGTGCTAATTATAGCTGGTTAACTTAAAACAAAAAAATATATATTGTGTGTTTCTTTATATAAGAAACAAACTGAACTATATCTTTCACCTATTCTAAAAAATATAGGATTTGGATATTGACATCTTGTATAATGCAAACTGCCCAACTTCATATGGAAA
>NW_022697612.1:0-599 GCF_011630105.1 Anneissia japonica
TCATTTATTATAGGTTATGGGGCCAAGTAAAATTCATGAATTTAGATAAAATTCATGGATAATTCTAGTATCATCCTTCAGGTGGTGAATTGGGCTATAAACTGAGTGGCAACCCCTTACTCTTTTTGGAATACAGTAGTGTACTGCATCCCTTAACATACACTTGATAATACTGGGACCCAACAAGTGTTTCAAAATATAGTGCTACGTGGTGACATGCATTTTAGCTCTCCAGTTTAAAAAAAAATTCAAAGAAATGAATACTGTTTATCAGCATATCTGTAGCTTTTTTTAATATAATTATATAAACTTTGTACAAACCTTAATATAATAAGTAAACTAATATAAAATAAAATATAACATAATTCTTAAATTTCCTCTAAATCATGCTACATGGTAAATAAAATATGAAGACAATCAAAAAAAAAAACATGACTTTCATCAAATAATAAATATAAGTTTGTGTTGATAGCACACTTTACTGTTACTATAGGGCTGTTACATTTAAATTTTATGTTCATTGATTTTTAGGTAATATACAGCCTGATAACTAGAATTTGGAATTGAGCCTTTTGTGTTTGAGATAATACTGTAGTGTC
>NW_022697613.1:0-871 GCF_011630105.1 Anneissia japonica
ATTTGCATATTTCAGCTAATTTGCATATGAAGATGAGCGTAAAAAATTGGCGACTCATTTTATTCAATTCAGCATACTTCAAAGTATATAATTAAAAAACAAAAACAAAATGATCACGAAATTCCCACGGGATGACATAAGCCACCGGACTACAGCTTTGTTGTATTGTACCACCATTATCATCTTCTTCATTATCAATAAATGCAAATTGCTTCATGGACATATTTTGAATCATAATCCCCGACGTCATGAGCACTGTAGAATGTTTCTGTAGAGAAAAAAAAATACAAAACAATTAAATACATTATTTAAGGAAATTATATTTGAGACGTACTTAAAATACCACGTCGCACACACACACACACACACACACACACACACACACACACACACACACACACACACACACACACACACACACACACACACACACACACAAAAACGATTATTATAAGATTACGTGACAGTGCTCCAGGAAAAGCCGTAGCAGAACTCTAGTAAAAGACTGTGAATAAACAACTTTACAAGCCCACGTGACCGTTTGTAGACCGCAAGTTCCGATTTTTACCAGGAAGTGTATGCTGAGTAAAATCATTCACACGTTAATTGGAGCACTCGCGGAATAATGACACTCGCTTTTCACTCGTGAAACACAAGCCCAATACACGCGAGTAATGTCGAACGTTCGGTAATCAGTACTGTATTTTAAGGATATCAGGGGAAACCCTGTACAACTTACGTCACTAATGACATGGCATTTTAATGATAACGGGGATGTCTGTCATCAGTCCAGTTTACGTCACTGGTAACAATATGCTTTTAAAATAATAGTAAATGCCAGTTTAAAAAGCATCTCCATTAATTTTTTGTA
>NW_022697614.1:0-535 GCF_011630105.1 Anneissia japonica
GGTAGGACTAAGGTATTGTATAATGATAAAAGTATATGTGGGGGAAAATCATTTTTTAACTTATTTATTTAATATTTAGTCGAAGTTGTCACTGACAGGGGGTCTTGTCTACCCAAAGGGGTCTTAAGAAACTTCTACTAGCACCATTACTAGAATTAATTTTTTTACAAAATATTCAACACTTGATAACTTTACCCATGAGCCTCTTGGCCTCCACGCCATTCACCAGGGGATTAAGCCAAGTTGATTTGCGAGTTTGATCCGTTGTTAATCCACATCCAGGCGGTACATAAATTTGAAAAGACGTCTCAATGACCTGTGCTTCTTTTAATTTTAATCCTGGTTTCTCAGGATCTTCTACAAATAGAAACAACAACTTGTCATTTCTTTCAATCATTACTATCATTAATGTTTTGTTTAACTGAAATATATTTTTTAAATATTTTAAGCCATTCTTCAATAAATCATAATTCTGGAAAACAACAATCAATTAATCCACTAAGCTAATAATCAATCTACTATCAATCTATCAAAT
>NW_022697615.1:0-748 GCF_011630105.1 Anneissia japonica
TGCATCGGAAAGTTGAAATGATCATTATAAAATGCATTTACATTTAAAGTTATTATTATTATTATCATTATTGGGATAATTGTAGGAATATGCAATTTGTTTTATTATAGGCCTACCATAAATAATGGCTATTGATGTTTGTTGACAGTAATTAGTATGTCGACGGGATGTATTATCTTGCCACAGGGTAGTGGTTCCTCGTTTTCTGTTGCCTAGTGATAAATAATTTATAATAATAAAAATAATAATAATAATAATAATAAATAATAATAATAATAATAATAATAATAATTTATACACTTTTTATTTTTTCAGAAACTGTTGAAAATAATGAATGCCAAACGAACTTGTTCATCCATCTTGTAATGTAAACCATAATACGCAAACAAACAGCAGCCTGATGCAGCCGGGAGTACCCCATTAAGAAAAGAAGGACCAAGAAAAAAAGTTCACATTAATATTATTATATTATCCGTTATTAGTAAAATGTTAGATTAATTAAAATATGTAAAACAACATATAAAGGAATGAGATAAAAATATGAAATCGAAATTTAATGAAAGAATGTACCGTACATAATCTTATTTCTAAAGCACACTGTAATAATTGCAGCAGAACATTTTGAAATATCTTTTCTTTAGCTGTGTATTAAACGAAGTCTAAACATCAGAAAAAAAAAAAAAAAAAACAAAAACAAGTGCTAAAGAGAACGGAACAGAACACAGCAGTGATTGCGATTACCATTAAC
>NW_022697616.1:0-562 GCF_011630105.1 Anneissia japonica
TCGTGAAATATATAATTGACACTGGCATACATTATTTGTTTGTCAGAAATACTGTAATTTGGCTGTGTAAGATACACATTTCACTGGAAAAACTGGAGTTAATGCCTAACTTCAGATTTTTCACGCACCATTGACTCCTGTTAAAATTTGGAATAGTGCATTATCTCCATTTAAATAGGGTTAAAGAACAAAAATCACCATGAAAATTATTTAATATGTTTTTTAATTATATGTTTTGTATATTTGCCAAAAAAAATTACTAGAATTCATTTTCAGTACAAAATGCTAACGACAAACGCGTTTTGCTCAATAACTCCAAACTAGGATTTTGGAGTTAATGCCTTTTTCCAAATCACGGCAGTATAGTCAGCCGTGTAAAGGCTAAATAAAAAGGGGGCAAGAACAGTTCCCTGAGGAGCGCCCGTATTGGACCTAATTGTATTTGACTTTACGTCTTTATCTAACTTTACGAACTGAGAACGATTAATCAAAAAATTAAAAACTAAGGAGATCAAGGGAAAAGGAATATTCATGCGAACTAATTTATCAAATAAAAGATGAG
>NW_022697617.1:0-552 GCF_011630105.1 Anneissia japonica
TGGCAGAGGTCGAAACATTTTTTTCATTTCTTAAAACTTATATAGTGGTGTAGAATACTGTAGTTTTTTTCCAGAAAAAAAAATAATGTGATACGATTCTTCGTTACGGAGTTATGGATTTTCAAGTAACACAAGTTCAATAATTTTGCCTCGAAGCTTATCTTATTTTTTTGTTGGCTACGCACCAATGACTTGATCAATGGGCACCAAGATGGCAGATAGAGGGCGACCAGTAGTCACGTGACCTGAACCGTTCATGTCGCAACTCTCTCTATATAGGAACTCTAGTAGGCAAAACATTTGCCATGTACTGTATAGGCAAAATACTTACGAACTTAGGATACTTTTTAATTTTTTTTTTGGTGCAAAATACACGGAAGCTACACAGATGAAATTCAGATACGACATGGATATATATGAGGAACCGATAATATGACAAATAAGAAATTATTAAATTTTTCTATTTTTTATTAATTATTGAAGTTATGAGGGAAATCATCGCAATAGCTGAGAAAGGCATGTATATATACGGTATTTTTAAAATATACCGTA
>NW_022697618.1:0-654 GCF_011630105.1 Anneissia japonica
AATTCGAATACATTGCAAAACAAGTTTTCGTGAATGACGACGATGACAACAACAACAACATGTTCATTACGTGGGGTAGAATCGCCACCCTGTTGACATTCTGCGGAAAGATGGGCGAGCAGGGCAATGCCAACGTACCTTGCTGGACCGTACGTTTCGTCGATCGGTATCTGGAAGATTGGATTATGCGTCACTCGTCTCACGCATCTTCTCGCGGAACATATGTTCGTGAACCAGAGCAGTCTTGGAGCTGTCTCTTATACACATCTGGAATTATTGGACTGTTGTGCACAATCACCATGTTGAAAAAATAAATGATGATGACCTTTGATAAAGGTCGAAACCGTTGTGGTACGTAATTTACGTTGTTTTGGCTTAGTTTAAAAAGAAAAAAAAAAGAAGAAAATTACACTCTAAATAAATAAAGATTTTACATGAAATGACCTATAAATCGTGCGTGCCTGTGTCTGTGTGTGTGTTTTTTTTTCTTTCTTTTATACAAAAACAGAGACAAAAAAAAAAGAGAGCGTACAATTGTTGTTTTTTTTTTTTTTTTTTTTATTTGTTTTTTTGTTTTTTTTTTTATTCGTTTTTTTTTTTAAACAAGTTCAAGTCCGGCCATCACTTCCTCGTATGAGGGTGGATGAAGTGGCG
>NW_022697619.1:0-757 GCF_011630105.1 Anneissia japonica
CTACCTAAGCTGGTCGAACGTTTCGTTTGGGTCTGTACCCTAGCTGCACGGATGAGGCCTGGAAGGCCGAAACGGATCCGCCTGCAGATATTGGGATTCCTTCCAGTGGATGCTCAGTTTATTTTGTCATTCTGATCGGATTTTCTCTACAGTTCCGTTTTAATTTTAATTTTAAGTTGTTTTGCATTATATGGCCGTTTGCTGTTTATTGGGTTTTTCCCATTTGCCTTTCAAATTTATATATTATTTAAGAATCTCTATTGAGATCCAGCGCCGCCATTGATGCACAGTAGAGATTGCATCTTTAGATCTCCAAACTTGTTCACAAATTCACGGACTAGTGCTGTCTCGTAAGAATTTTGTAGGACGCGTTAAGAATAACAAAATATTCTCTGTATCTACTGGAACCGAGCCGCAGAGCTTGTATTCCACTATTTGCATTCACACCTGGGATGTGTATATATATTGCCTTGGTTTGGCTCTGTAATCATTAGTGGTCGTGGGACTAGTTTGGGCCCTACATAAGCTGGTCGAACGTTTCGTTTGGGTCTGTACCCTAGCTGCACTGATGAGGCCTGGAAGGCCGAAACGGATCCGCCTGCAGATATTGGGATTCCTTCCAGTGGATGCTTAGTTTATTTTGTCATTCTGATCGGATTTTGTCTACTGTTCCGTTTTAATTTTAATTTTAAGTTGTTTTGCATTATATGGCCGTTTGCTGTTTTATGGGTTTTTCCATTTGCCTTTCAAATTTATA
>NW_022697620.1:0-1594 GCF_011630105.1 Anneissia japonica
TTTAAGTGGAAAGCGCTTAGAAACATTGTTTTGCATTAAGCGCTCCATAAGACTAACATTATTATATTATTATTATATTTAGGCATGTCACATGTTTTTGTCAAATAAAATTTGATAGTCTGGACAGGGCTGAATAATTGCCAACAGCAGAACAAAAACATCTAAAACAAAACAAACCAAACAAAAACATCAATGTACTACATTCAAGTAGCAATCCCCTTCACTAAAGTCAGGCTGACAATCGATTCCAAGAAGATCGCAACCACCATGTCTGACAGCTTTACCCACCATCAAACACCCCCCCCCCCCCCCACTTTCAGGGCAACACCACTTGTTCAAAAGTGAAGAGCATATTTTCAACTATATAAAATAACAAGAAATCACAATAATAATAAACACAAATATTTGTACTACATGTTAATTTAGTTATTTAAATTTTAAGTGGTTATGTTTACATTTGTTTTATATTTTATATTCTAATTCTAATTTCAATTGGTAGTTAAGATGTTTTTATTAATTTGTTTTGTTACATGTTGAGGGTCCCTAATGATCAGCTTCTGCTGGATGGATTATAAATAAATAAATACATAAATAAACCAAACAATCAGAAATGGAAACAGTAAACAATGTAAAGTTGAAAAAATCTAGTCGGGGAACTAATCCAACATTAGCAGCCATCTACAATCAAGTTAACATAAGACTTTCATTTTTGATGGAGGTTTGTATTTACCAGTAATTAATGCAGCTGTAGGTACTTCTTTAATGAGTCGTTTACTTGTCAATTCATCCGAATTAAGTCCCTGATGAGCCTCCTTCAAGAAGTTTATTAACTCGTCAAATATTTTGTCATAGAATTCTTTCATTCCCTGAAATGATGGTAAAATATGAATGAAAATACATAGAACAGCGAGACATTTGAAATCCACTAGTTATCATAATGTTTTACTACCACAAAAAATTTAAAATATTGGAGTCAATGAAGAAATCACAATTGTAGGTTTCTGCTTGTGCTCCACTGATATACAATTATAATAAATGTATCATTATTGTAGGTTTCTGCTTGTGCTCCACTGATATACAATTATAATAAATGTATCATTATTGTAGGTTTCTGCTTGGGTTTCTGCTTGTGCTCCACTGATATACAATTATAATAAATGTATCATTATTGTAGGTTTCTGCTTGTGCTCCACTGATATACAATTATAATAAATGAAATCATTATTTTTCCCCGCTTATACACACGCTTACAGACTGACCTCTAGGTCATCACTAATATCGTCCCATAATTCAAGGAAGGTTTGAGCACGAATTTTACTTCCTGTCGTGGTGCTACCATCGGGGTTGTGGAAATAGTTCTCTGGAATAAGAATACGTGATAAAACATTAATTTACACTGAATAATACAAATATTGGAAGATTGATTAATAACAATAATATATAATATAAATGGTATCTAAATGTAGGCATACAAAATTTCCAACTGATCGCGGCTAATATGCAAAATACCTTTGTATGCAAGTCTATCTGAGGATCGTGATAGCATGAAACGTGCGTTATAGACTCACATCCATCTATGTCCAGTTAACATATA
>NW_022697621.1:0-700 GCF_011630105.1 Anneissia japonica
ATTCTATTAGTAACCGCAGGAAAGTCTTTGATATGGTAATTTTATATAATGTTTTAAATTCTGTTTAGGGTTGTTCACTTTTAATTTATTTAATTTTGATGTGCCGGGCCGTACACGTAACAAAAATGTACTGCATGTTCTGTTAAGCTCTGCCAGTTATACGAGGAGAAAAATTTTCATAGATTACCATACTAATAACCTAAATAGTGATGACATTAATTGATATCATTCAGAATTATCTTGCTGTATTTAAATCGAAAAACATGCATTCTCTTGAAGAGAATACATGATCTTCATTTTATCAATATGATGATTTCTAAAATTAAAAAGATTAAACAAAATTAATATTTGTGCGGCCAACATGGGACACTGACTGAAACCCCAGAGTGTCACCTCAAGTCTATAAGTAGGCCTAGGCCTAAAGACGCACGGCTTGCAGCTTGGTGAGTAGCTTTTGCCCGCGAGATCAACTCTACAAAATTTATACTTACTAACATTTTAAAAGTGATTCACATGCACTGGTGTATTACACGCCATGATATAGTAAAACAAATCTTGACTTTTCACCCAAGAATATAATGCAGGCAATAACAATTAAATTACCTAAATAATTAACTAAATTTGTTTTCATCTTCTAAATAATAACTTCCTAACTCTATTACTCATTGATAATCTGCCTGGAATATCGATGTAGATGCTT
>NW_022697622.1:0-854 GCF_011630105.1 Anneissia japonica
TTTTTTTTGACGAAAATGACAAAATGAAAATACGGTACAATATGCTATTTAAAATATCAGCATTATATGAAAACGTATTTATAACGATTATGGATAATACACAAAATTAATAATTAATGATTGTGACCTTCAAAGCAAAAAATATTGAAAATATATTGTGTTATATATTAACATATATTAAAATATTTATAAAGTCTATTACTGTAAATAATAAATGAGATTATGAAGTTAAAATAAATTTTAATATCTTATTTGTTGGAATCGAAGATAAATCACAAGTACCCGTAATTAACAATTATTGACTGATGAATAACAATATATAAAAAAAAAATATTTATAAAAAAAAAACATTGTTGGGATGTAGAATTGATTTAAAAATAATAATTCTATTAAAGATGGGCTCCGATATTTGCACAAATAAATACTGAAGATGAGTTGAAGATATTCATCTGGTTTGTAGATATATGAACAACTTCAATGTTATCAAACCAAGTAATGAACTGACCTTAAGCTTGTTTGCCACTAGGCGAATATATTCGTGCAAATCGACAGCGTCGGTTCGCTTCCTGAGCTCTGATTAGTTGCGCATTTTTTCGCTTTGCAAAAACTCTAACACAAATGTGAATGCGCATGCGCATCAGCCGACGCTTTCGATTCGCGCTAATAAATTCGTCTAGTGGAAACCAGGCTTCACTGACAGTTTCGATGTTATAATATTGAAGGTGTTTTTAAAAAAATCGGAAACAGCTAATAAAAATACAATAATACACATTCATGTGATGATAAATTTTCACACAAACTTCGCAAAAAAGACAATTTAGATGACAATGTGCAATTTTAATCCTTTTATTTAT
>NW_022697623.1:0-725 GCF_011630105.1 Anneissia japonica
CCACCCCTGAATGCATACAATTTTAGCTAACGACCCCGATTTTACCCTCCAACCCTTTATCCATTCAACACACTCTCCCCAAAACTGGATATGTGGGGAACCAACTTTTACAGCTCTTCTGTACTTTTTTGCATCGCTTAATTTCCTGGAATTGAATGAATCAAATAACTGATCCATTTTTTCAATAAAATTTGCAGTATATACTGCTTCTGCTGGTAATTTGCCAAGTGATGAGTGTGTTAAAATGCCAGCTGCAACACTATGGCTTAATACTTGTGCGGCAAGACAAACCCTCATGGGTGTGAAGGGCGGTAGTTCAATGTGCCTTGAAGTCAGCTTTGGGGCCATTCTAAGGGGCAGCTTGGAATCATGATTAAAGAATTCTACAACAAAATCCCATTTAATTTCATGTCCATCTACAAGAAAGATATGTTTTTTCAGGTTATTGCGCACACTTTTTAACAAATGTGGCGGGTCGTACATAAAGTAGATGTTGTGGCTCTCACTACCGTCCTCCTTTTTCCACACAATAAATGGTTTGTCACCCGTTAAGCCTAACTCAGAAAACATCTTACGATTGTTTGAGCCTTGGTCTCCAATCACAACTTTTACCATGAACCCTATATTTTGTAGCTTTTTTATGCAGTCAAGCAGTAGTATTTTTTGTGTACTGCCAGGTGTTGCACTATTGGCTAAGAAGTAACCTACTGGTTGCTTCCACTTAC
>NW_022697624.1:0-1499 GCF_011630105.1 Anneissia japonica
TAATACTGTGGCACTTTTCATAAAAAATTTGAAGTAGGAAAATAATTCCCTGTCCAACATCGTCATTCTGAATGGAGGCTAAAACAATTACATAATTGATAGCAAAAGAAAAAAAAAAAAATAAGTGAGCTGAAACATGATTGCCTATTTTGAGAGCTATAGTAATATCAAATTGTTAGAAATTAGTATGGACCTCAGATGATAATACGAATGGAGTGATCTAATAATATTTTATGAAAACGCTATTATCCAGCACATCTCGGTTTCCCCTCTGCTAGGTTGTATTTAGCAACAAGTATCAATTGTTAAGTTACCCTGACAGAAACATTGACAAAGAGGTCCCAAGTCTCCTGGAACTCACAGGAGTTTACCGGTAATCAAGACGGCTTCCCGCACTCCTGCAAGCAAGCAAGAATTTCTAGGTAATATATCCATTTCCGCAAATTCATAATTTTGCATGTTTTCACTGCTTTATTATCAATTTTCTAAGGAAGTCAATGGGTATCACTATGTGCAACATGTGTTAAGAAATCTTTAACTAGATCAGTAGTCCAGGGAGGAGGAAAGCCGGAAGCTCATCCAAAGTATTTCAAAATTAGGGAAAAAAATGGGGTAGAAATGAAAATTTTCAAATTTATGTCAGAGAAGGACATTTCCGGCCATCTAAACATGCCATAATCATAAATTTCCCCAGCTCAAACCATGGTGGGGCTGATGTGGTTCACACCACAACAGAATCTCCCAGAAATGACTTCTCCCAACTTGGAACACCTGTATTATGTGTGCTCTTTTTGTAGGCGGATTTTTTTTTTTTGAATCCGCAAATGATTTCTTAAACACAGAGAGTTGTAGCAGCTTGGTTTGCTAAACGATATTGTTACAGCGAAATTGTGCCTGTCGTGGCAAGTCATCCTTTGATTTAAACAAACATATGACTTTACATATGTTTGTTTAAATCAAAGGATGACTTTGGTTTAAACAAACATATGACTTTATAGAATATTAGTATTAGAACCAAGAAAACCAGTCAACTTCATACAAACAATAAAATGAAATTTTTCACCAGACAATGATGTGTTTAATGGCGAATATCTTTGTTTCTATGCATTTCTTCATATATAGTGTAATGGGAAAAAATATTCAGTGCATGATTTCTTTTCCAATGATACGACATGATGCTATGTTTGACCAGATGGGTGTGCCATCTTGTTTTGATGGTGGCCAGTTACCCTTCTCAAAAAAATTGGCACCAACGTTTTTCTTGTTTAGTAGGCTATAAAATCACGAGTTGGAAAAATGTTGTTGCCATAAATTAACATGAATTGCAAACTGAAGCCTATTTTACTACATATGCAAATTCAATGGGCTTATTCAACTGGTTCATTTCGTTGAGTATTTTTTTCATTCAACTGCTTCGTTAAATAGACGAAAATTAACATAAACCAGAGTGCGTTATTCAGCATTAAGTTATCCATGTGAGTGACCACAAAAAAAAACAT
>NW_022697625.1:0-864 GCF_011630105.1 Anneissia japonica
ACTGCAAAAGAATCCGGTATTCAAGGGTTTGCACTACAAAAGAATACGGTATCCAGAGGGTTAAGTTATCACAATTTTTTGTTACAAAAATCCTTTAAAATATTCTAGTAGAAATTCTGAGGGTGATTACCGTACAGGGATTTATTTATTTGGTAGAATTCCATTAGTACAATTTAGATAACATTAATTGCATACTGTACTCTCATACTGGCTGTAAATGTAGTGTAAGGAAAAACTAAATTGTTTTTATTTTTACCTCATTAGAGGCTCATACATATCACTTCAAATGAGCATTTCAATGTTTTATTCAATTATTTTGGGATTTCACAGAATTTAAATCTGACAAGGTACAGTACATAATGTAATTTAAAGCAATGCTAGACATGGCCAGACCATAGAGCTATCAAACAACTAGAGTGCGGCTGCGTAGGAAAGCGCCACCTTCAGGCTTAGTATACATATTATTACCATAAATAAGCCCTCTGACTGAATATTATTTCCTTAATGATAATTACTATTGATAATGACAAATTATTAAACTGTCGTAGCCAAAAAGAGGCCAAGTAGAGCATCTTATTCAAATTTTGAAAAGAATTAAAATCGTGTACATTACACCCATACACCGCAACGCTCGAGTTTCAAAATACGGTTAACTAGCTGTACTGAACTTTCTGTGTAAATAGAGGGCGCAATTGAAGATGATAGCGCTCAGAGGAAATTTGATTGGCTGAATCTATGGCAGCCATCTTGGATGGTACACACACACAGCTCTGCGTATTTCGAACATCGAATACATTGTTGTTAGCGCTCTAGTATTCTTATTATATCTCTATGGGCCAGACATTGATAAAATACTAAAGAGGG
>NW_022697626.1:0-2044 GCF_011630105.1 Anneissia japonica
TTTTCAAACTTTTAATATAGTCCAGAATTTCATAGAGATGTATTTTTGTAGTTTGAGAAAAATTTTTTTTTTCATATGAAATTTGGGAGTGGGGAAGAAAAGATAAGGAGAAAGAAAGGGATCTACAAACACTTTGTTTGCCATGAAATTGTCTCGACAGCACAAATTTTCACTTTACTTTTGATTTTCTCATTTCCGATTCTCATTAAAGTTGAGAAAATTAATTAACTTCAAAACACAACAATAATATCTACAATAAATATCTCCAAACACAAAGAGCAAAGAAGATAGAATCTTTTCTGGACAATGGAAGAATTTGATACATACTCAGAGAAATTGCATTTGTAATCTGCAAGGAACACTACTTCACTTGCTGTATCCTCCATTCTGCAGTTCCTTTTCCTTTCATGATTCTATAATTACAACATCAATGCCATCAAAATAAACTCATAAAATTCCCATCGTGAACTTTCTTTATCAAGCTGCAACAATATACACACTTATACTCAATATTCAAATTTCTTCACAAAACAAGTATTGCAGTTCACTTTTCCATCTCATACAAGCAGTGTTTAGTAATTTTTACCGTATTTAATCCAATGAACGCTCTATGGCGTTTATTGTGAGAAGGGTTTTTGAGGGGAGTTTATTCAAGCGATGCATTTATATTTTTTTAGTGTACAATGGATATGTATATACTGTATTCAAATAAATGTCCCTTAATTTCACTGTAACTGTGGAACTACAACACAAAATTACTATTAAAATGTGTTTTTGGGTGACCATAAAGGTTAAAAAATATGCAATTCTTTTGGAGTAAAACATTAATAGAATGTGTTGACAATGATGTTGCTTCCATTAGTTTTGCTTACAGCCATTAAGGAGGGTGTTCAAATGAACGCCCTGGGCATGTTTTATTTAAGGGAGGCATTTATTCAAAGCATTTATTCGAATAAATACTGTATATTACTCGCTTGACATAAATTGTGGCTATTGAAAGTAAGAAATTTCAATGAATTCTTGAGGTTACAAATATGTTGAAACCACTGAGCAGGTGGCACACAAGATTTCACATAGATGATGTTTTGATAAGAGGCGGTGGATTGCATGAATCACGCTTTATAAAGCAAAGTGATGTTGGTGATCAATGGGGAATGATTCTTGCGGAAAACACCTGGATCACAACACTCCAGAAAGTGGTCCACCTGTATGAGTTAACCATCTGGAACATTTTCCAGACAAATTTCAAATGCACTTGCTTCATAACATACAGTACGTTATGAACTTTACATTGCTGCTGATACTCTGATGTTTTCGAACGTTTAAAACATGCTGAATTTTAATGTCATCAGCCAACACTGTAAGCTTGTTACAACTCGACCTTTTTATCAAAACACTCAGGGGAATAAAGTACAATGAATGTGGACAAATTACATGCTCAAAACAAATACGCGTCAAATACACAATGATATAAAAATAGGAGTCGCAATAATAGATCCAGCTCGCAAATTAGCAGGAAAAATGTCAAACCGATGCTATTTTCAGATTTGATGCAAAAATAACATCTATAAACATATTTAACAAAGGTCTTGATTAAAATGTCAGACTGAATTTGAAAGTCCAGTGTATGGCCCCAGAGAATCATTTGTTTTTGGTATCATGCTTTCAGGGTACTACTGCCGACAGTGCAAATGGGATTCCATTGATCCGATCAACTCCCCAGGAAACCCTTATTTAAACATCTTCATATCTATGTAAACAAGACTTCCAAGGGGGTTAACTAGTGTTATGTGTACTTAATCACCAAGATAAATATTTTTGAATGGTACATCTGCAGAAATGGATGAACAATTGTTAAGAGAAAAACAAATGCATCAGTGGAGTGGCGCAACAGCTTAGTGCATGAGGTTTGCCTTCTAATCCTAGGACCTAGGACCCAGGTCCTAGGTCCATTTAATTTTATTTAGCTGAGCATAGTAACTCCCATCGGCAATGTCTTCCGTTAGACAATTGAAAATAAAGTAGTAAAAACATAGGAATTTTC
>NW_022697627.1:0-337 GCF_011630105.1 Anneissia japonica
GGTGTACGCGACGGCGGTAGTCGAGTCGAGGACACGTCGGTGTACTCGGCATTCGTCCGTGTACTTTACGTCCGTCCGTGTACTCCACGTCCGTCTACTCGACGTCCTCGAAGTCCAGATTTTGGAAAATTTGTCTAAGTCCAGAAAAGTCGAAAATTTTCGAAAACCGTTCGTGTCGCATTGACAATGAGAACACTTGTCGTACGTCTTTCTGTCGTTCGTTCGCAGTCTCGGTCGATCGATTTCTTTGCCGTCGTAGTCGGTCTCCGTCCGTGGTCGTTGTCGACGTGTACACGATAATATAGACTGACTGAAGGTCTGTACCACGGCTCATTTA
>NW_022697627.1:356-1113 GCF_011630105.1 Anneissia japonica
CAAGTAGGCACCCCTAATATATATTTATGTCATCATATCAAAATAAAATAGAAATAAAAAGTAACACAATAAAAACTAAAGACAACAATTTAAATCTGATTTCGTTCTTTATTTACTTTATTTATTTATTTGTTTTATTTATTAATTTATTTGACAGTCAACTTTTCCGAATCCAGATGTCCATTTCGAGGCAGGTTGGCATCGTTTGCAAAAGAGAGGCACAGGAGACAAAGTAAGCAAAAACAAAACAAAATATTCAGTTTCTTTCGTCTTTTATTTATTTACGAAATTATGTTGTCTTATTTATCTGCTAACTAAACATTTACACTTCTCTAATACGAAAGAATTGTCCGTTTTGGTCGATGCGACGTACGTCCAAACGATCGTTATCCATTCTCTTCATGTTGTGCTCAAACCTGGACAATACCAAAACGTGTACCGGATCGATAAGATAATTTTCTCCTCTGTACTTTAACGAACAATCCTTCAGATCGTTCATCAACTTGTAATTGAAAAACGAAGAGCCGTTCCGTTGTTTGCGGGAAAGATCAAACAAAACGATTCCAGTTCCTTTGCGATGTTTGCGAAAGACTCGTGCGAAAAGCCGGTAACCTGAACTGGTATGTGTACGGCCGGCCATGACTGCTCTTACGTACTGTGCGAAGAAAGTCTTCCCGGCCCCACCATATTCATCGACAACCCAGTAAATGTTTCGGTCATGTACAGGCCCGGACAAAACCTCTTTCAAACTCTCCTG
>NW_022697627.1:1201-1995 GCF_011630105.1 Anneissia japonica
TCGGGGCGACAATCGAAAGCCCGAACGCTCTCGCTTTTTTGTGTGCCTTCGTTGTTCTCAAGACCTATCGTGATATCGGTTACGGTGAAACCGTCGAAACACAAGGTGTGGGAATGTTGTCGAATTCTCTTCTCCTTTCGTTTAAGCAACCTCTTCCGCCTCTTTTCCTGGAAACGTTTTACTTTCTTATCTTTACTTGCTTTCCTTCGGTTCACCGCTTCGTTACTCGTTGAGTCTTCAAATTTAACACTATAGATTCTGTCTCTTATACACATCTAGATGTGTATAAGAGACAGTCTTTCTAATGATCTTCATAATAATTCTCATCAGTGTTATACTCATCATCCCCCGTTTATTTTATATTGGAAAAATGAATATTCTCCGTTTCACACGAGATGGTTCCGGCTTCAACAACTTCTGCTCTTCTTCGACAAACCTCAAATTACCCTTGTTTGCTGCACTGCTTACCTGAAGGTAGAAATCTTCCATACACAACGAGGACAAGATTTAACACAAGCTGAGATATTTTTTTTTAGTTTTTCATTAACATTTATTTCCAATGTTGAACTTTCATTTCAAATGTTCAAAGAAAAGTTGTCTTTCTAAGTCTGAGCAGCGTAACGCGCGCAGACGCACGGGAAACGTTTGGGGACGCCAATCTGCGCGACCAACGGGACGTAACCGCGTTCCAGATTGTCGGCCATCATCTCGTCCTCCCGCTTCCTGACATCTTCCATGTACCGATCAACATCATTCCAGAACTTATTCCTCAACTTGCGCTCGGACCCGTCCGC
>NW_022697628.1:0-1084 GCF_011630105.1 Anneissia japonica
AAACTCACAGTTTTTTTGCTAGTTTCGTAATTCACCCAAATATGTTGTAATGGACTCGCCCTCAAATTGCTCCCTTTTGTGAAATTTAAACCGTCATTGGTTTGGGGCTATAATGCTCATGAGGTTTCTTGGTCAACACATCGTATGCAGATGTTGCAGGTAGGTCCGGGGAACATAAGTCCTTCAATAATGGGTATAGGCCCGTTGCCACCTGGCCTGTTGCCACCAGGCCCGTTACCACCCGGCCCGTTGCCACCCGGCCCGTTGCCACCTTGCCTTTTGCCACCTTAGGCCTTTAGCCACCCGGCCTTTTGCCACCCTAGGCCCGTTGCCACCAGGCCTTTTGCCACCCGGCCTTTTGCCACCTAGGCCCGTTGCCACCCGGTCTTTTGCTACCCGGTCCGTTGCCACCATAGGCACTTTGCCACCCGGCCTTTTGTCATCCGGTCCGTTGCCACCGTATTCCCGTCGCCACCAGGCCTTTTGCCACCCGGCCCGTTGCCACCCATAGTTGTATAGGCCTATGCATTGTATTCGCAGAAATTTTATTCTCGGCATTTTTGCCAAACTATGTGTACTGTGTAATGAATTGATTGATTGTTTGGCAGATTGTACACAACGACAATTCATGAAAAGCATCTTTATTGGGCAAGGCACTTTATCTACAACGGTTGCCTCTCTCCACCCAGGAATACAAGTGGGTACCTGGTAAGTTCGAACACATCTGCGCTGATTACTAGCTGCAATATTATGGAATTCTCCCCAGGGAGCTGAGTATGTGGTCCATATTTGTTTGATCCAATGACCGGGGTAGTAATGTGAAGCGCTTAGAGGCATTGTGCATGAAGCGCTATATAAGAGCGACATATTATTATTATTATTATTAACATGTATGTTAATATGTTAATGCTGCTACCACTATAAGAAATGGGCCTGCCCATACATATATATATATACCTCTCACAATTTGTTGTTTTAAAGATATAAATGTACTGTTTTTAGTTACTGTGTATGTTGTTTTTTTTTTTACATTTATAAAGCCAAATGTATAGTCATATTGGTATACCAATAGAAATACATGGGT
>NW_022697629.1:0-914 GCF_011630105.1 Anneissia japonica
CGGTTAAATATCAAAAGAGCACATTTATATTACGTTTCTTTATTCAAACATACTGTTGTATTATTTTACATTAGGAGCTATGACAATGGTGATAGTGCCTGAGATCTGGACACAAGGCCCAAGAGCAGCCGCCATGTCTATTGCTGGACAGTTTAACTGGTGGTCAAATTTTGTCGTTGGAATTGCATTTCCATTTATGCTGGTAAGGATTTCAATTACAGTATCAGGTTTCTGTAATTTGAATTAAATAGGGCGCCACCAATGTCTATGCCCATAAAACTTCATGAAGCTGACAGAATTAACGGTATAGAATTTTATCTCATTTTTATGACCCTTGAAATTGTCTAAATTAAAGTTAATTGACTTTAATATCGAATGCAAATAGAAGTTCAGTCGTATATTCCTCATACGCAAGGGTATCTTCTGTAGGTTAGAGGGTGCCCCACATGTGATCACTGTACCTTCAATATCTGTCTTATCCTTATAGTAATTCATGTAAATGTATATTATTTCAAATTTTCTTTCAATACACTTTATTTTTGGATGTAAGCACAGAAGATTTCAAAGGAAACTAGATTAAATTTGGGAAATGCTCCAAAGTAATGTCAAGTCAGGTCAAATTGTTATAAAAACATTGGAATTAAGTATTTGACGCTCGCTTGTATAACCATAGAGAAAATAGGACAGATCACTTAACGGATCTGAAATTTTAATTCACTGGTGGCACTAACGGGCTTCCGTAATTTATTGTCTCACTGTTCACAAATCATTCAGGAATTATTGAATTTCTTTATAACCATGGTATATAAGTGTACAATATTTATTTAATGAGAGGTATATACAGTCATGAATCCCAGCAATAACAGAAACGGATGTTTCAAATTTACCACAGGAAAAGTCTTTCAAATTTTCAT
>NW_022697630.1:0-10326 GCF_011630105.1 Anneissia japonica
AGACTATGTTTGATTTCACTAAATTTGACATTTTTAGGCCTAGGTGAGCTACTTATTTCCATGTGTTACTATTAGATAGTATTATTACTATATGAAAATTTGTTTTGACGCTTCATTTCGAGTCTTTTTCCGATTTTCCGTTTTATAGCTAGGCCTAGTATGCTGCTTTATCATTGTCCCGCCGGCGGTGGAGCGTCAATTATTCTATTATTATTATTCAATTATTATCCTAGTAGCAGTCTGGCTTAATTATAAACTGATACTTTAGGCCAAGATGTGATTTATACAGAATCTCAGAATATTCAGCACTTCAAGGATGGCATTCCAAGGAGAGGAGAGCCTATTCATGAGATAGGACTAGGCCATAGCTTACTTAGGTTAGGTAGCTAGTGCTAGTTTTACGAGGGAGTTATTGGTTCTACTACGGTCATTTTAGCAGCCATGTTTATACATAATAATTTAAAAAAAAAACATGTTGTAGCTAGGTAAGTAGTAGGACTATTGCTAATGAAACTATAGGACCGCCTAGGCTAGGTAGGTAAACATATCTGGCTAAACGACCTATCTAGTGTATCTAGGCATAGTTAGGCTTAGGCCTACGCCCTACTACTACTACATTTTACAGTTCATTTTTCATGAGTCGTTATACATGTTAAAAATTATTATTGTTAATACTGGTAATAATAAATATCAATATATAATAAATATATGGCAACAATATAAATATATGAATAAATTATTTAATTTGTATATATGTAATATTTATGCTATTAACTACAGTATATTAAATAATATTAATGTATTCTATACAAATTAAAATTAATAAATAATATGAATAAAATATAGACAAATGTAAATACTTATATACATACATATAAAGAAATAACAAATATATTACAACAATATAAATATATTAAAAATAATATATTACAGTAACATAACATATTTAAAACATTAGAACATAGATATATACATTTTTATATATATATAATATATATATAATATTAAAATAATAATAAATATATTAATATATATATACATAAATATACATATATATACATATACATATATATACATACATATACATACATATATACATATATATATATATACATATATATATGTATACATATATATACGTATATATATATACATATATACTCCTAACTGACACCTAGGGAGAAAAAAGCCTTAACGTCGAAATGTTTGAAATGTTCAATAAGGTGTCAATTTGCAAGTGATAAAAAGTTTTTTTAAATATGTTTTCTGTAATAAATCGACTTGTAATTAAGATAAACGCCATTATTGCTACCTTGTTAATACAAAATCGTGGATTCAGATTATTTAGTTTTTAATTACCGTACCTTAAATGCTCAAAAAAGCGCCGCGTCGTGGCTCTTAAGAGTATATTATTACCTTTTGTGTAACAAAAGAATTTGGGTTTTAAATACAATGTATACAGTGTTAAGAAGAATAAATAACGCAATGAATGCACAAGTATTTCTTTTTTTTTTGTATTAAAGTGTTAATTTACTATGACATTGGACTTGTGATAGGCCTACTGTACTACTGGAATGTCAGATATGAAACATGGGAACGGGCATGAAAAGCGCCACACCAGTATTTGTTTTTATGAGCTCAGTAGCCACCTGTACCTTTTAGGTACCTATTTTTACATTTGCGGTTGACATGTTATGACATTTGAGGAAAAATAGAAATGTTTACATTTGTAGGCGGAATGTTTTTAGTTTTGAGGTTAAATAGATTGTTTACACTTGTGGGCGACTTTTTTACATTTGTGGTTATTTTGACATTTGCGGGTACAATTTTTTAAACATAAATATTTATTTTCATATTTGTGCGGATTTTTACATTTTGTGGGCTCTACAAGGTCTCACAAAATGACAGCATAAACGTACATACGTGAACACAGTACATGTGTCTCAGGCCCTGTTCTGATTGGTTGATACTCTGAAAAAGACGAGGCTTGTAATGTGCAATATGCACTATATAAACATAACATTATTTATTAAAATTATTATCACTGTTGCTACTTAGGGCTATCAATGAAGATATATTTCCATGGTCTATCTTATCTTATGCCTGTTTGCTCGTGAAAACATGAGAACATTCGACCATCTGTTTAAACTTGAGTCTAAATGTACTACAGTATGTCAATATATGAAAATATGTATTAATTAATAGTTATATTATCAAATGATAAGCATTACCTCGGCACGTGCGTCCGGTCGCACGTTTTTAAGTATTTAACAGAATGTTTGAATGTGTTCGGAAATTACATCAAAATGGAGCTTCGTCGAGTGTTTGTATTCACCCTGTGTGTTCACACTATTATAGCAAGTATGTACAGTATTTTTATTTTATCTATTGTGGCAGCAGCAGAAGAAGTAGCAGTAGAAGTAGTAGTAGCAATAGCAAGAATAATATTAGTATACTAGCAGTTGCAGCAGTAACAGTTTGTAGTAGCAGCAGAGCAAAAGTAGTAGGCCTAGTAGTAGTAGTAGTAGTAGTAGTAGTAGTAGTAGTAGTAGGCCTAGTAGAAGTAGTTGCAGTAGTAGTAGTAGTAGCAGCAGCAGCAGCAGTAGTAGCAGCAGCAGTAGCACTATGAGCTGGTCATTTCAAATCTAAGTGGGTTAAATCACGGAAACATAATTGTACTCTACTTTTAAAATATTTGTTTGGGATTTTTTTTTTCGTCAGCAGAGTAAAAAAACATTCTATCTGCCACACATACCATAAGCTTGAATTGGCAATTCATTATAATAGTAGTTTGCGGTTCCGGCCCGCTACTAACTGGCCCGATGTCACCCGGCCTTTTGCCACCAGGCCTTTTGCCTGCCCCATTGATGTGAATCGTAGGCCTGAGTTATGGCAGGTTGACCTAGAAGCCGCCAATCGCACCTTGAGGTCCAGAGCCACTGTGGTGTAGCGGAAGCCCTGGAAACTCCGACGTTATAAATTTTTATGAACGGTTTTTGAATGAAAATTTTACCGTCGACTATTGATTCACGTTTTCAGAAAATTCATCGTAAAAAGCGCTTCTTTTTTTCCTCCCAGCCCTATTCGATTAACAATAAATTCGTGGCAAATGCATGTAGAATTTTCGTTTATACAGAATACTATTTTTCATATTTTATTATTAGACCTAATTTGACACACCCCTACTATGGCCCGCGGGCGACCCCTTCGAGTCGGCTTGTTCTAGCCAAACGAGGCCTAGCATCATATAAACATCCTAAAACCAACATCTTACTTCCGATCAGCACCAAATTCAAGGAGGACCAAGATACAAAACATTGCCAATGTGTAAACATTTTTTCACTAGTTTTTGAGTTATGCTATGGAAATGAAATAGTATGAAATGATATGGAAAGATATAGAATGATATAAAAAAAAAAACAATTACAAATTCTCTTGGCAAAATTTTATTCTATTCTATAATGCCCAGCTTTTGTTTTCTTAGTTTTTGTCAAAACGGCAGCGTAAAAACGATTGAAACCCAGACCTTAAAATAGGGCCTATCAGTTGTATGTTCGCTCTAAATGAGGTAAAATACATGTGGTCACCATGCAAGCCGTCAGCAGATAAGTAGAGTCTCTCAATATTTCAACCTTACATAAACGCACACACACACAAACACACACCCACCCACACGTACAGGTACATCTGATAATAGGCCTACCTTATCCTACAGTGAGTTTTTACATTTGCGGTTGACATGTTATGACATTTGAGGTAAAATGAAATTTTTACATATGTAAGCAAAATATTTTTACATTTGTGGGCGTTTTTTACATTTTGTGGTTACTTTTACATTTGTGGCCGTTGATACTTGAGGTATTTAATGTAAATCGGTCCAATAGTTTTTGAGTTACTGTATGCGCTCGGAAGGACACACAGACAGACACACACTGACGCGCGCTATTACAATAGTTTTTGTTCCCTACCCCTCACCTCATTTTGTTATCCACCCTCTCTCCTTCGGAGAAATGCGGGTAGATATCATTGGACCCTATCATTGGACGGGCCCAAAATAGCCCGAGCCACAGTGCTTTGTACTTGCTGCATGCCCCTACGCCACTCTGGCAGTAGCAGAAGTTCAATTAGTAGCAGTAGTAACAGTAGTTAAAATCGCGGCTCCAGCCCGTTACCTGGCCCGATGTTACACGGCCTTTTGCAATTTGGGCTTTTGCCACCATAGGTCCATTTTCAACCTGGCTTTTTAATGTTTAAATATTATTTAGAATCATATATTTTTTTTTTTATAGAATAATTAATATGTTTAAATAAATCAATTATATATAAATTAATTTTACTAAGAAAATAATCATGTATTTTTAATATTATATTGAATAATGAATAATTACACAGCAAACCTAATTTGAATATTATTTACTATGATTTTCAAGCTACAACTATAAGCTTCTAGCTCAACCATAGCTCCACTAGGTATGAGCGTTTCAGTCAGTTGTAAGTGTATGTTAGTTCTGCACGTGTAGGCCTGTCATATAGGTCTCCGTGATCTAATGGGTATGATACATGATTTCTTCTCTAATGCTTACTTAACCTTACTTCTTTTAAATGCCAGAAGTTTATTGCAAAATAAAACTGATTTTTTAAATTTAATTTTTTTTTTTAATTTTAAAAAATACTCTTGATCACAATGTTTATGCGATTGGTATTTGTAAAACCTGGCTAAATAATAATTCAACTCCTCCTTCCTTGGAAAATTATAACTTTCAATAACAGTCGTAATAATCGATTAGGGGGTAGTATTGATATTTATTCAAGATAAATTTAATGCAACCTAGACATAATCTTTATAAAAATTATGATCTTATTGAATCACTTTTTATAGAAATTAAGTTAAATACTAATTCTACTGCTATTGGAATAGGCCTAGTTTATATGCCACCCAATAAATCTATCCTTAATTTTTACGGAGGTAATTGATGAGTTTTTATGTAAAATTAACACACAAATGTATTTGTAATTATCGTAATATTTTTTGTTAAAATCTGTAATAATGCTTAAAAAACTATATTCATAAGTTTGCTGAGATTAAAAAGCAATATTTAAAAAAAAAACTTGGAATGTAGTAAATACGATTATCACACCAAAAAACTATGCTAAGCATTATATTCCAAATAATGTCTCACCTTAATATTAAAATTGTAGGAACTCAAGATGCATGTGAATATTTTAATGATTACTCCATAAATATTGGCCAAAATTATTACTAAAAACTTCTCCGTTCATAAAAACTCAATGGAGTATGTTAAATATAATTTTACAAACTCATCTTGTATTATTCCAGTCATTGATCAAGAAAGCTCTTGATAGTATATTTTGTCTTAAATCATCAAATAGTTTTGGTCATGATCATATACAGTACCTCGAAATATTGTTTTGCTTTCTTGCGAATTCAAGATTTTCACAACTAACTCATATTTTTTAATCTTTCATTTGGAAACGGAATTACTCATGACAACTTGAAAATTGCAAAAGTGATTATACCAATCCTCAAAAAAGATGAAAAAACTAAACTTTGTAATTACAAACCAATTGCACTTCTTCCAATTTTATCAAAAATACTAAAAACTTATGCATTCAATACTCTATTCTTTCTTGATACTTTTAATTTCTTGATACGTTTTCCGTATGGTTTTCGCAAAATACACACAAAATAATATGCAATTTTTGAATTAATTAATTAATTAATAATAATAATAATAATAATAATAATAGGCCTAATAAAAATAATAATAATAATAATAATAATAATAATAATAATATTAATAATAATAATAATAATAATAATAATAATAATAATAATAATAATAATAATAATAATAATACTATTAATAGTGTAGTTTTATATTTTTAGCGCACATATCCATAATGTAAGATGCTCAGGGCTCTTTATATGTGGACTAGGAACTCGATCAACGACTTTCTTCGCCCCTAAGGGCCGTGTCTGTGCTATCCGGTAATCCGGTACCAGCAACTCTCATCGTCCACCACAGTGGCTGTCTGTTCCAGTACACCGGGGTATCTTTCTATTCGTCTCGAATGATGTACTGGGTTCTTTATAGTGCACACGAGCCATTGTATACACTGGGCCTCAGTTTATAGTCTTTATCCGAAAAGACTTGTTCTACCACCAGAACCATAGGCGAGCGTGCCGTTCGAACCAGCGCCGATAATGACTATATAGCTTGCGGCGCCCTGCTAACCGCTGGGCGATTCGATTAGCAAAATCTGAGATTCATTTGAAAAGAAAAAAGCTGCTTCTTAATATTTTTCTTGATTTATCACAAGCATTTGTTCTTATTAACCATTAGCTACTTCTACACAAAAATAAATATCAGCATATGGAATCTGGGGTGTTGCCCTTTGATTGGTTTAATTCATATTTGCACAACAGAAAGCAATACGTAAATATTCAAAATTTGAATTCAGATTATAATTCATTAAATTTGGAATTCCCCAAGGCTCGGCATTGGGGCCAATATTGTTTTTTTGTTTATGATGTTAATGATTTACATTTTGCCTACAACAATTTAAATATACAGTAATATCATTTGCTGATGACACAACCATTTATTATTCAGACCCAGATATTACTAAGTTGTTTAATTTGGTGAATAATAAATTTGAAGAAATATCCACCTGGTTTGATTTTAATTCATTAGTCGTTAATTTCAAGAAAATAAATTATATTCTATTTAGAATTTAGACCGTATCATGGTGCATGTGAGCTTGGTAAATATTTAATAAAGATCAAAAACAATATACAAGAACATAAATCCAATATTTTTTTTTTTTTTTAGGAGTTACTAAAATTGAACATTTAAGCTGGAAGCCCATTTAAATTCTTTTTAACTTAAAATCTCAAAAGCTACTGGAATCGTAAATAAAGTTAAGTTGTTTTCCCCACTTGATATCTTACTTGCATTGTATAATTCTATTATTATTGTACCTCATTTACTAAAGGCTTATTGTAATATTATTTGGGGCTCTGATTACCCAAGTAATATCAAAGAAATACCCTAGATTAAAAAAGGTTGCAAGATCAATAACAAATTCTTATTATTTATCTCCATCTGGACCTTTATTCAAAAGTCTTAATATATTAAATATTTTCGACCTTAACAAATATCTTACTCTATGTCTCATGCATGAACACTTGGATAACAAATTGCCCCCTTTAATCAGTAATATTTTATCATGTAATAGGCCTAATCACTCAAGTAGATACCATACTCGGAATATTTTTATTCCATTCTCAAGACTTACTAAAACCTTGTTTGTTAGCCGTCAAGGTATTATTCAATGGAATAAGCTTCCTATAAATTTAACAGAAATTTAAAATAATAACAAATTCAAGAGAAAACTTTAAAAGAAACGTCCAAATATATATATAGTTATTTAGTCACTTAAGTTTTATTGTTTTGGTTCTACTTCTGCTGTTATTGTAAATCAGGTTGCAGGGCTAGCTAAGACAAGTTTACTCCTAGACTAGTCCTCATCGAAGCCATGCTTTATATTGTGAATTTTTGCCTTTTAGATGAAATAAATGTTTTGTTGAATTGAATTGAACTGAATTAAATTAAATTGAACAATGAAATGTAAATACTGTAATCTAAATATGTCGCATAAACTTACCCACTACTTGACCAATAGAACTAATATGGTATTCTTATAGTTAGAGTATCTTGTTTTTAATATATTTAATTGTAGCCTTGGGTTGAGTCACTTCCATAATTTTGAAGGCAGTCAAAAAGAGGAGTGTCTTCCTATTTCTTTTATCTTGTGTTTCGTGGCCTGATATTAACGATTATATTGATGATCATCAATTAATGTATAGGTACATAATGGCTACGCTTGCCATCCAATTACATGAGAGAATCGTATTTAATAGGCTTATGAGATAGCATCTCATAAAGAATGACACTGTGTTTAAATATTTTAGAGTGGACATACAGTTATGTTTGAAGTCATGTAACAAAATATATTATACACAATGTTGCATTAGCACCACTACATATTTTATAGTGGTCTTTAATTGGAGGGAAATGTTTTAGTTGTGTCCGCCAAAAGCACTTTGGTCTCTAAATAGAGAGGGTCTTTAACTGGAGGAGCCAGCTTATAATAAATGATAGACATTTAGCCGGTACCACAGAAAAATGGTCTTTAATATTGATGGTGGTCTTTTATTAGAGGATGTTTAAATGGAGAGATACCGGTACAATTAAGTTAACATGACCATTGAACGATTCTATTGTTTTGGTAACACTTTCTTTGTTTTTCACAATTTCATAGCATCTTATAACTTCCAATATGATTGGGAAGGTTGGTCTCAAGAATCTGGTGACAATTTCGATTGGACACGAATGTACGGTTCTACAACATCGACTGACACTGGACCAACAAATGGTCATTCAGGTTATAGCCGTAAGTAGGTCTACATGTATTTGTCAAAGACAGGTGGAAATTCAAGTTACGATAGCGCACCTCGGGTAAATAAGCCGTTCGTCCCGTGTGCAATATGGCTCATCTGGACATTAAAGAACGCAGTACACTCTTTGGAAAATTGTAGGGGATTGTCTCCCGATGCAATTAACTAACAGAAGGACCCACTGAAAATATGTCTTCGGACATTTGTGGGCTACCTTTCACGCCAAAGAAATTCAAATACAATCAATCAATCCGTTCTAGAGGTCTTGAAATGGGGGAAGGGGGCTGATGGGGGTGCGAAGGTGAAGTGGGGAGGCTCGATGATCAGCTGAGAGGCGCTAATTCGCAAAATATTGTGATTTTAGGTGATTTTTAACTACATGACCGTGATTTTTTTTTTGGGGGGGGGGTGACTGGGGGGGGGGGCGTGGCGCGTGTAATTTTTTTGGAGGGCTCCCCTGCGCCCTCCAATAGATACGCCACTGATCCGTTCGTCTGTTTGTACGTACGAACATTCGTTCGTTCAATACTTAATTTAATTTACTTATTCATTCATTTACTTACTAATATTTTATTTGTTTATTAGTCATTTATTGAGTAAATGTATAAATTGATTTCATTGATTATTGATTCACATTTTTCATCTCGCCTTACTTAAATTGATTAAGTAATGATCTTTCTATTGTTTTAGAGGATTATTATGTATATATTGAAACTTCGGATCCTGTAACTACTGGAATGTCAGCGCGCCTAATTAGTCCATATCTACAAGTGGCATCAAGTTACTGTTTAGAGTTTTACTACCATATGTACGGATCTGCAATGGGGACACTCAAGGTTTACAGAAAATCCACCAACGGTTATACTTTGATATGGTCAAAATCTGGTAACCAAGGGAATGCGTGGTATTATGCAAAAGTTTACTTCCAGCGTTATGGAAATAGCAATAACTACGTCGTATTCGAAGGCATTGATGGAAGCTCGTATACAGGGGACATAGCAATTGATGACATCAGCATCACTGAAGGTGCATTTTTTATTGTTACTAACAAAAACCTATTTCAATAACACTGCAATCATTACGCTAAAGCTTGATCATCATAATAGTTCATTTTCTAGTTCTAATTTTCAATTCGAAAACCTTCACTGGAAATAATTCTTCGGACTATGGTGAATTAGGCTATCGCTGATAAGCGTTACACCGAAGAAAACAATCAATCAAAAAGATTAAGCATAAATTATAATGTCCGTTGAAGGATTTTATTGCTTTTGTAACACTTCTTTGTCTTTCATTATTTAATAGTAACTGACTTCCAAAATGGTTGGGGAGGTTGGTCTCAAGAATCTAGTGACAATTTCGATTGGACACGAAGGTACGGTTCCACACCATCGACTGCAACTGGACCAACAAACGGTCATTCAGGTTATAGCCGTGAGTAGGCCTACATGTATTTGTCAAAACAGGCTAAAATTCAAGTTACGATAGCGCACCGTCTCTCGGGTCAATAAGCCGTTGGTACCGTGTGCAAATTGGCCCATGCAGGGGTGGCGTCTGTGGGTGCGGGGAAGGGCCATACGTTGGGGTGAGCTCGCCCCCCCCCCCCTGTCAGGGAGAAAAAGCACAATTCGTCGGGAAGAAAAAAAATTATATGTATTTTCTACATATTAGGAGACTCTAAAATCGATTAAATAAACCTTTGAAACCCCTAAATTGTCATAATTTTCGGGGTCTTCCCCTCCCCCTGGACTACTGTCTAAACCATTTAATCGAAACTCCACCACGCCCACTTTGCTTTCGTCTAGGAAATCTGACACTTCGTCAGGGACCTCGCTCCCCCCCCCCCC
>NW_022697630.1:10342-13877 GCF_011630105.1 Anneissia japonica
CCTGGCGCCACCCTTGGTCCGCTTTGAAAGAGAACAGTAAACTCCATGGAGTAGGTGATTGCCACCCGCTGTACAGCCTGTACTGCCAAATTTATCAACAGAAAGACCCACTTGAAATATGTCTTTAAAATCCAAATCCAATCAATCCGTTTGTTATTCATTTGTTCGTACGTACGTACGTTCGTTCGTTTGTTTTATTATTATATTTACATATTATACATTTACTTACTTAAGAAGTTATTTATTAAGTCATTGATTGGTTGAGGAAATGTATAAGTTTATTTTATTGATCATTGTTTTATTAATTCAAATCTTGTATCTCGACTTGCATTAATAATTACGTAACAAATGATTGATTTTTCTATTGTAGAGGATTATTATGCATATATTGAAACTTCTTCTGTATCTACTGGAGCGTCAGCTCGTCTATGGAGTCCATTGCTACCAGTGGCGCAAAGTTACAGTTTAGGGTTTTACTACCATATGTACGGATCTGCAATGGGAACACTCAAGGTTTACAGAAAATCCACCAGTGGTTATACTTTGATATGGTCAAAATCTGGTAACCAAGGAAATGCGTGGTTTTATACCAAAGTATACTTCCAGCGTTATGCAAATAGCGCTAACTACGTCGTATTCGAAGGAATTGATGGAAGCTCAGTTACAGGGGACATTGCAATTGATGACATCGTCATCTCTGTTGAAGGTATAGCTGATATTATTTCTGAAAATAAATTTCAATAACACTGCAATCATTACCATACAGCTCATCATAATACTGTATTTCATTTTGATTAATTTTATAATACACATTTGTACATTGTAATAATGATCAAATACTAGCATAGCGCAGTTGGTTAAAGCTGATATTAACCACTGTGTGGACGCCGAACCATAGGGATACAGTGGGTAGGGTCTACTGTGTGTGTTCGTTTATATTATGTTATGAACTCTATAGACAAAAGTAGACAATCATTGACTTTGCCGTGAAAACCGATAAAATTTACCAAGGACTTAAACAGTTTTAAGTCTACAAGGCTGATCTTCTCTGAAGCCCAATATTTTTAAGGTAGGGATTACGTCCTAAATGGTTGGGCATTAGATTTATTTATTGACATTAACGTAATTAATAAGTTTTAAACAAATAAAAATATAAAAATAAAT
The DNA here is from genome assembly GCF_011630105.1 of Anneissia japonica. Lineage (NCBI taxonomy): Eukaryota > Metazoa > Echinodermata > Crinoidea > Comatulida > Comatulidae > Anneissia > Anneissia japonica. The sequence goes on from NW_022697630.1 coordinate 11,507, forward strand.
TAAATAATAAATCAATACGCCTGTAATAAATGTTATTTACTTATTCAATAACTAAATTATGTTAACAGTTCCACTCTATACTACAACTCTGGCTGATCATACAACTTCTCCTTTAACAACTGTTACTTCCACGACTGCTGCTTTAACAACTGAACAAAGTTACTCGACACCGTTTGATATAACAACTGCTAAAAGCAGCACTGGGTCAACAACTTTGATTGAAGTAACGAGCTCTTCAGATTTAACAACATCAACTGATTCAAATATAGGTATGTTGGTATTTTTGTCTTACTTAGATCTCTTCATCATATTTGCCCATATGACAAATTTGCGATGGTTATCGTCTGGCGAATTATCGTAGACAAATGTAATTCTACAGCATTAGACGTTTCTTCTCCCGGACTCCCTAGCAAAGTAGTAAACCTGGATTAGTAACTGTTGTTTTGATCAGATTTAGTACCAAGTGACCAGTTTTGCGGTCACTGAATAATAGTTTTTGTTTTACTGGATTTGTATGGGGGTGCCATACGCAGCAAAAGTCCATGTTAAAATCAAATGTTTTGCAAAATTCAATGTCTAATTTTTCAAAATGTAAATCTAGTTTCCCAAAATGAAGCTCTAATTTTTCAAAACGTAGTTCAAATTTCTTCAAACTGTAATTCAAATTCAAAACGTAGGTCTGACTTGATCAAACACCCTCTCCAAATTCTGTTCCAAAACGTAAATTAAAACCAGCCAAGCATGACTGGTTTGAAATACATTTTACAACCACACATGCGAAATGTAAATCAAAACCAGAGGTGACGGAACTAGGGGGTGTTGGGTTATGGAGAGTAATGTTTGACCGGAAATGGTCTTCAGTCAGTTGGTTGTTACCATGCGCCAGTAATGTTGGTGTACATCAGGAAGATGAAACTATTTATCTAATGCATGAATAAAGTTCGGGGTATGTCAGGTAGTAAAATGATTATTGTACATTTTAAGTGCTCCCTCCATGCATAAGTGTAAGCTAAGTTACGGTGATTAATTAGCGAAGATATGGAAACAATATTTCGAAGTTCCTTCTTTCCAAGAGGGGATGCAAATGCTTTGTGAAAATGAGTACGCCGCGGTACTCATTTTCACAAAGTAATACACACAACTGGTTAGCTAACAACATGCAAATGTTACATGAACACCTGGGAAGGAAGGCGCAATCACGTTCTGTTGCCTAGCAAACGTCTGTACTGTAGCGTGTGGGGAGGGGGGCTAGCCCACTGATGTACTGTGTAGTGGGGGACGATGAGGCATAATAAGACTAGGCCTAAGTAGACAGTGCAATTATATGTGATAGAAAGTACAATTTCGAAAGAAATAAATTAAAATAACAAAAAAAAATAACTAAGAATAATTCAGTTGCAGACGTACCTTGTTTAAGTATTATATAATGCTAACAATTTTGCCATACAAATTACAGCTCCCACTGACGTCTCAGTCGAGAAATACGGGTAGCTGAAGTTTTTCTCGCAAATCTGACTTCGAAACCATATTATCGAAATGTCACGTTCCACTACTGACTCCGAGTTGTACTTCGCACACACCGCTGAGGGCGCCGTTCCAGGAACCCTGCGTCCAGTCAGCCAAGCGTGACGTGGGCTTGTCCCATTAATGATGGGGAATCATTTTTCGCTGCAGTCCAATGCCGTGAACAACTCTTCCCAGTGCGTTTGCTAATTTTTAATGGTCAAGGTACAGCGATCACGAGCCCTATGCAAGGCATTATAGACTAGGCTTATGCGGGCTGGGATTCGCAACAAGGTCTTGGACTAGGCCTCTATAGTAGGAGGCCTAGTCTAGGCCTATAATATAGTAAAATTCTGTATAAGTAGTCATATGATTACAGGTTTACATTGTACCAAGGTCGATATTAACGATCGCATTTATTTTTCATAGAAAAAAAAACAAAAAAAAAAAAAAACTGTACACTTCAAAAAAAAAATTAAGTTAACTTAACACAAACAACGCGAGATATGATATGAATTTTGCGAGAATAATTGGTACAGGCCTACTTGTACGGTACTGTATTTTCCTTTGTTAGGTCGATTGTAACTCCTGATTGTAGCAACCCCAAAACGAATGGCACTTCAGAAATACAGTACAGCATACCAATTATTCTCTCAAACTTTACATCCTATCGCGTTGTTTGTTTTTTAAGTTAACTTTATTTAATTATTTTTTATTTTATTTATTTTTTTTAAGCGTACAGGTTTGGAATATTTTAAAATCCTTAAGTTAAATTTATTTATTTATTTATTTTATTTTTTTTATTTTCAATGAAAAATAAAGGTGATCGTTAATATCGACCTTGGTACAATGTAAATCTGTAATCATA
>NW_022697631.1:0-927 GCF_011630105.1 Anneissia japonica
CTTGGTAGGAGAACATATATATTTTAAGTGCAATGCAATTTTAAATGATTTGTTTGACATTTTTAGATTGAATATTTTAAGATAAATTTAAATGCTTATCTGAATATTTTTTATCTGAATATCTCAAATACCTTTTAAATTAAATTTGCTCATTTATTGATTTTTACTCATTTTTCTATTTTTCAATATTTATCTTTCGATTTTTTATCTTTCTGAAGAATTTTATATTGTATGTATTGCTGTCTCTTACGTCTGGTCGTCACACACGAACGAACACGACTGGTTTACGCGTGCGCGATCACATCCCATGGAATTCCTGCATCAGCCCGGAGGGCAGTGTAGAATTTTGGAGTGTCCTGTCTCTTTTTTTTGTACTTTTGTGATTGTTCCTTGCCCTTCTATTTATGTACATTCTAATTGTTTGAGACAAATAAATGAAATGAAATGAAACCTGCCTCCTCCGCCATGTTTGTTCTTCATCACATCAACTATCGAGATAGTGTGAGTTTTGAGAACAAGAACGCGTTCGCGAACGTGTTCCGTGGTATTCGAGACTTCCCAGAACGTGTTCTCCGACTGTTCCTCGTTCGCGAACAGCGTTTCGAATACACCCTTGGAGTCTGCACAGTAGTTCAGTGGTCAGGGCCGCCAAGAGGGGAAACTGTAACAGGGGCAAGGGTGGGTGTCCCCAGTTACGAGCGCGACGCGCGAGAGTGATTGCGCCGAGGCGCAAACATTTTTTGAGGGGGCCCTGTCAATCAGGAGGGACCCATTTAAAAATATAGAAAAATAAATGCTACCTGCAATTTCTATGGGCCCCTGGTAAGCTTCGGCCCTGGAGATCTTTCCCCTGCCTACCCCAGCTCTCGGTGGCCCTGGTTGTGGTTATGGTAATCCTCAAAAGTATAGAATAACCCATACTATTTT
>NW_022697632.1:0-767 GCF_011630105.1 Anneissia japonica
TCTATAACAGTTTTTGTACAGGTCCGTTATTATTATGTTAATATGTATGCTAAAAAGCTAAAATAATGGAAAATGGCAGCCATTTTAAATAGTAATAGCTCAAAAATGTGTACAATATTTAGTTAACTGTTGCTGTCATTGTTATGAGTGGATTTCCAATTGAATACTGCATTTTAATGACATAAATTTACGATATTAGTGACAATTTTAGGGAAAAATGGCGGCCATTTTGAAACGGCTGGCAACCCCCCTTACGTATGAAAAAAAAAATGTTGCACATACTTTTTTGATTTATCTATGTCTACTCTACATCATATCCAATTTTTTAAAAATATAGCAGAAAAAAATGCAACCAACCAAAGTTTGCTGGACTATAAGTGCAATACTAACTGATTAAGACTAGTAAGATGAATGGGAATATGAAAAGGTTCATTTTTAGAGGGTATGGGGGCACAATTTTTCACAAGAACCCCAAAAAAGAAGGAGGTGGGGGTCCTCCCCCGGGAAAATTTTGATTTTGATAGATGGCGGGAAATGAGCTTTCTCGACTTCAAGCTAGGTGTCTTTTAATGACAAAATTCAAGGTTTTCCACCTCTTGAAAACGGTTAGGCAAACTTTCTCATTTTTATTACAGTAAATAGGCCTGTTATGTGTGTATATAATATATATATATAAAAAACCAGAGCCTTGCCGGCGTCAACGTTCCTATGCATGATACATGACTTAAAAAGTATATATACATATGTATATATATACGTGTATATTA
>NW_022697633.1:0-564 GCF_011630105.1 Anneissia japonica
ACCCGTGCATTCTATGGGCTACTTTTTTTTGCAATTTTTCTTTTCATCGACGTCTGCACCGGATGTATTCGACTGAACAATATACCTTATTCGGTGAAAATCGTCTCGTTACTGCCATCTCCTTGCAAAAATTCAGGTTTTTAGAGTTATATTATTCAACATTCGTTCAAATATTTACGGGCACGAACGCAAAAGTCGCGAGCACGTGCGCACAGGGGATCGCCGCAGCGAAGAACGAACAACTTCGTTCGCCCACCTCCAAGATCCTTGCTGTGGAACACCAACTCGTCCCTTCTCGTCGCTCGTTCCTCTTCGATGGACGTCGTCACGACTGTGGAACAGCAATCCGGTTTTCCTTCCCCGACGCTGCAACCGTCAGTCTGGTCGGCACTCCTTCGACGGTGAGTCGAACCTCCCGCAATCGATCGGAGGCGCCACTACCGCAGGCGGAGGCGAGGACGCCGAGGACGCTGTCCTTGTCCGGTTTCGTCGGGCACCGCTTTCGGAGGGCATCCAGCAGGGCGGTCGCGTCGACGAAGTCGTTGCGACACGCCGCGAACAAAG
>NW_022697634.1:0-569 GCF_011630105.1 Anneissia japonica
TCAGTCTGAAAAAGATTATCCAAATCTAAAGTAAAGGCGTTATAATAAAATACAGTAAAATCCCTCTTTTGTGACATTTCTCTTCATGGGACACCCCTATTAGAGTAAGTGGACACTTTTCTGTGAAATGAGGGGAAAACCAACCTCCATTAAAAAGGAGACTTTTGAGTGCCAAATATTTAAATCAATGCTGTACATATTTACCTTGTATTAAGAGGACATTTGTTATCGTATCACTACTACAGAAGTCTCAAAATAATAAAAAAATCATTCAAAATATTTTGACACTTTTTAACATAAAAACCAATATTTTTCACCTCCTTAGAATTGACATCGGTATACTAGGCCTAGTACATGTTACTTTGTAATTTTTTAAAAATCATTGTCAATTTAGAACATAAACCATGGGAATTTCAATGGGAATTTCTTTTATTTTTTTAATTTTTGGTCTAAGGTACGTTCATATTGCATTCTACAGTAATCTCTCATTTCTAAGTCATTATTCTATCAATACTACTCTATTTATTTTATTTATATAATCTATATATATATATATATATATATGTGTA
>NW_022697635.1:0-749 GCF_011630105.1 Anneissia japonica
ATCATTTAATAATAAGTTATTTACCAAATGTATGCCTATTGTGTTTCACACCGCGATTAGCTACTTGCGTAACCCTAGTTCCGTTCGGGACACAACCCTATGGAACGCTGGTTGGTATTATGTAGGTAGGCCTTGAGTACAGTTATAGTCTCTTCTTCCACGATCACAGTGTACAACGTTATACATGCATCAGTAGCTGTTAATACGCATCATTTAATAAGTTATTTACCAAGTGTATGCCTATTGTGTTTCACACCGTTCGGGACTCAACCCTATGGAACGCCGGGAGTGCATTCAGTGAGCATTGCTTTGCAGCAGGGGAAAACCTCAAACCCCACCCACACACAAACACACACACACATATATATATGAAGCTACACGATGTATTTATTAAGTCCTTTATTTGAACACTATATTTACCTTTCTTTGATTATTTATATATATATATATGTATATATATATATAGCTCTCAACGAATGTAGTCCTGTAAATAAATGAATAAAGAATTTGTGTAATAAAATGCCTCTGGCGGGACTCGAACCTGCGACCTCTCGCTGTCAAGGCGAGTGTCATAACCACTAGACCACGGAGGCTTCATGGTTGAACAGATTCAAATACCACCATATACACTCTATTACACAATAGGTACGGCTAGAAACAAATAGGTGCATATAACATAAATCAAGGTAGCCGTTAACACTGTTAGATCATATATAAATCATCAAAGAAAGGTAAATACAGTGTATATA
>NW_022697636.1:0-574 GCF_011630105.1 Anneissia japonica
GCGTAGTATTCTGCGCTATATAAAAATAAATTTATTAATATAAATTTATTATTATATTTAAGTAAAGCAATTTATATCGAAAATTGCAATTATTTTACATAATTTTCTCCTAGTACCTTTTATATTTTTTTACTTTTATTAAAAATATATTGAATAGGCCTATACCAATTTTTCGTTCATTTAATTTTTAAGTAAAGCAATACTCATCTAAACAAGACAATTCAACAGTAGAACGTACATATCCCCTCGCAAACATAGCGCGTGCGTACAGTCCTTTTTGAATTACCTTAATCTAAAATTTTAAATCTTTTTACATAATTGTGTATAGGCCAATATATCTTCAATAATAATGATTTTTAAAATTTAATCAATTTCCCATGTCAGTATAATTCAAAAAAACGCCCTCTGGAAAACAAATTTTAGGCATTTCTTTTTTACTTTAAATCACGCACAGTTCAACTCTCTCGATTTAGGATTGTATTTTTTGTCCATCCATGTCTACTAAATATATAAAGATCCTGACACGTCCATTCTTTATTAGGGTAGACCTACTTCTTAGCTTTGTAATTGGTGA
>NW_022697637.1:0-612 GCF_011630105.1 Anneissia japonica
TTACCAAAAATGACCGGAAATGCCTTAATTGACTTTTGACCTTATTTTCACAGTAATTTCATATCTTTCACAGGATTTACATGACTGCTGGACTACTGTTGGTAGAGAATTCATTAATAGTCTCTAAACTTTATAAAAAATGGATACATTCATAACAGAATAAAATTTTAGAAATCATACCCCAGCCACCTGCCCTTTAAATGCAAATAAGCTTAAATATGCAAATTAGAGGTGAAATTATTGAGTATCCATAACTCTGCAACCACTGGTTGTAGAGAGTTACTTTTTTTTGCAAATTGTTCAAAATATGTATGTTTGTATTCCCCCTAATGGAACTTTTTGTCCAAAAATTACAAAAAAATTTCACAAGAAGTCGATATATCCGCGATTACTGTCCGTAGAGACTTCATTTTAGTCCCAAAACTTTATAAAAAGTAAACTAAATATATAAGAAAATAATTTTAGAAATCACACCCCGGCCACCTGCTCACTTTACATGTAAATGAGTTGAAATATGCAAATTAGGGCTGAACATAGTAGGGTAGTGGCATTCAATTTGAAACTTTCTGCATGTACATGAGCGACTTTCACATCCACGTGTACAGTTGCATC
>NW_022697638.1:0-504 GCF_011630105.1 Anneissia japonica
CCTACCTTTTTCACTCCCCTTTGGTTCAAATTTATTTAAAAAAAACCCCTACTTATATGTCAGTTGGTTTCCCATTTTCATAGGATAAGCATCACTTTGTTTTCTCTCTCCGAATTTTGATATTCAACTTTGTACTTTCATTTGTTTAATAAATTGCAATATAATCAAAATTAGCTGTTGAGTTTGTGTCATCTATACACTAGTTAACATCTAAATATATATATATACATATATATGTAATTATATATATATATGTAATTATACTGTATATATATATATATGTATATATATATATATATATATATACAGTCAGCTAAGTAATAACATTAAAAATAACAAAATAAACAATGTTACTTTATTGTTATTATTGTACTTTGCTCATTCTCTGGTTATGCAGTTTGATGACCACCCATTTTACTTCGTAATGTTTTCTCTTATGTTGAGAAAGTTCTAAGGACAGGACGAATATTCGTGTTTCTGCTATTATAACATTAATATATATAT
>NW_022697639.1:0-709 GCF_011630105.1 Anneissia japonica
CGACGTCAAATATCAACGTTGAAACAACGTCACGTACCGACGTCAACTAAAGGTTGGATAGATGTTGTATTTGAAAGGTGGATTGACGTCAGATATCAACATTGAAACAACGTCAAGTACCAACGTCGACAAGAGGTTGGATAAATGTTGGATTTAAAAGGTGGATCGACGTCAAATATCAACGTTGAAACAACGTCAAACGCCGACGTCGACAAAAGGTTGGATAAACATTGGATTTGAAAGGTGGATTGACTTCAAATATCAACGTTGAAACAACGTCATGCATCGACGTCAACAAGGAGTTGGATAAACGTTGGATTTGAAAGGTGACTCGACGTCAAATATCAACGTTGAACCAACGTCACGGATCGACGTCGACAGGAGGTTGGATAAACGTTGGATTTGAAAGGTGAATCGACGTCAAATATCAACGTTGAACCAACGTCACGTACCGAAGTCGACAAGAGGTTGGATAAATGTTGGATTTGAAAGGTGGATCGACGTCAAATATCAACGTTGAAGTAACGTCAAGTACCGACGTCGACAAGAGGTATGATAAACGTTGGATTTGAAAGGTGAATCGACGTAAAATATCAACATTGAAACAACGTCAGGTACCGACGTCGACAGGAGGTTGGATAAACGTTGGATTTAAAAGGTGGATCGACGTCAAATATCAACGTTGAAACAACGTCAAGTACCGACGTCG
>NW_022697640.1:0-1595 GCF_011630105.1 Anneissia japonica
CTGTATTAACCAAAAAAAAAAAAAAAAAAACAAAGCAAAAAAAAATCACAGGGAATCAAACCTTGGTGTTTTTCTATACATACCCAAGTCTCAATAGCTGTTGAAAGTTGTTTTCATTCTTTTTAACGAATAACACTAATTCTCACATGGACAAGACTGCGGCAAGTCTATAATAGAAACACCCTAAAATTGTGCATTAAGAAAGGCAAGTTTGTTCCTGAAGTAGAAAATATGAAAATAATATCTATATAATGGCAGATTTAAAGATGAGGAGGGATACCCCCTAAATTTTTCAACATTAATAAAAGTATAACATGGCAAGCCCGTACCCAGAGGGGTTCGAAAGAACTTCCTTTTTTCCAGAAATGACTTTTTCAATTATTAAAAAGTACCATTTGCATGGAAGTTGTTGAAATTAACTACAAATATTTGAAAATTGGCATTTTTATTGCCATTTCCAGACATCTGAGGTGTTTAGATCTTTAAAATTTGCCCCAGCCATGGTGGGGCTGAGGTGGGTAACCCAATAATCCAATCAATCCTGGGACTGTGGATGTTGGCATGATTTGAGCTGTGGAGTGGAATCACATTCTGCCTATAGGTCAACATAAAAATGAAGATATTTCTCTTGGACAGATGAGAGCTCCCTGGACAGAGTATATTCCCAACTTTAATTTTACATTTGTCTAGTCCTACTCCTTTTCCGACAATTTGCACCTTTAACACATTCTCATCTGAGTTTCAAAGAAAACCTGCAATGATCATACCATCCTGCTATTCTCATTCGGCCGATGGCCAACAAGCATCACCACCACCACTAATTTCATCTGCTATTCTGCTGCTGTAAATACTCATGACACGCTTGTCATGACGAGCTATGGTCTGAACGATTATCTTTTCCGCACGCCGCACCACCATTCGTAATTTGCAGTTTACCGATATCCTCATATAATCGTTTTTCATTCAAAAAGTGCCTCTTGAATTTAATAAGTTCTCATAAGAACCCCTCGATTCATCTATTTCCATATGCACCCCCTAATTTACACTCTGTTTTCATAACACCCCCTCCTCCTGTTTGCCCGGGCGCTTATTCGCGCGAGTACGGTAAATTCACATTTGAGCCCCAATCCTCTTTTTAATACGGAATTACGTTAATTTTGGGTGGTAATTGCCTTATAGCCAATTACCAAAACATCTTTTTCAAAACAGTCCTAGATGTGTTTAGTCAATTATGCCAAATACTATAGGCCTACAGTATGCCGAACACTTTAAATGACTGATCACCTAATATGTGCCTAGCAGCCTAAAATGCTTTTCCTTTTTTTTTACTTTGCAAGAATTTCAATAATTTAGGAATTCAAATAATATAAACATTATTGATAGATAAGTAATTAATTTGGAAACTACACATTTTTGACAGTGGCACACTTCAAAATTCCGAAAGTACGTGCAAAAGAAATACAGTACCGGTACTCAATAATTAAAACAATGCAACTGACATGAAAAGAAAAGTCAAAAAAGAAATGTCCAATCAAATATAATATAAATTAAATATGTGAACTTATTATAATAATTTATATCTACTATCACAGAAT
>NW_022697641.1:0-788 GCF_011630105.1 Anneissia japonica
CGATCGTCGACTCTTTCGTGATGACCCTGATTCGAAAGAGGAACGTCCTCCTGCACGTTCGGTTGTTGAGATGTCGCAAGTTGAGGTTCTCCGCCGTCGTCGAAGACGAAGACGGCGCAGAGCGCGTATGCGACGATAACTCGCCTCCGATCCTCTGTCTGGAGGAGATGCACGTGTCTCCGATCAGGCTAGCGACAACCTTCGACGGAGTCGTTTCGGAGATCGTTCTGAGAAATTGCGAGTTCGACGCGGACGAGCTCACGACCCTTGAAAAAATGAAGGTTGTAGTGGAATGATGTCGATCCCATGTATTTCAGATTTAGACAAAAAAAAAATAAATGATAGGGGAAAAAATACATAAAAACTTTGTCGGATTTTTTTTTAGTGTGTGAAAGTTTGCGAACTTGACGTTGAATGAGCGAGTGACAGGCTAACATAGAAAGATCGAGGAAAGGTGACAATTTTTATTTTTTTTCGTATTTTTTTTTTAATCGACTTTCAAACAAGCGTAGTCCGAGCGTGAATTTCGGACAGTCTGTTGGTGTAGTACGAGCTTCGACCCTCCTTCACGACCGGTCGGTAGCTTCCTGAATTGTCCATGCGCCTTTTAAGGCAGCAGCTCAGCAGGAAAAAGCTCACGATCAATACGGCGACCGCAAGACCTATCGTCAGCGCCAAACGCAACTCATCTTGGGCGAAGAAGTCCATGGTCGGTTAACTTGATGTCCTCGAAAACACACTTATACACTATGAAGATTAGCGTTTGATCGAGTGACGACGAAGACCGC
>NW_022697642.1:0-2275 GCF_011630105.1 Anneissia japonica
TTATTAGATAAGGAATTAGATGAATCTCTGATGCTTTTAGAAGGTATAGCCCCTGGATCCCATCACCAGGCAAGGCAACACCCCAAATATTTTGTCTTTTGACTCCTTTAGACCTTAGGCCCTCGACTGGTCGTAGGTTATCCATCTCATTACAAATATTATACAGTGATGGATAGTGCATTAAACCCATAACAATTTAGTTGTCCCCACTTGGAATATTTCCCATGGCAAAAGAACCTTTACTTACCGTTCATCCAAAAGCTGGAATGAACTTCCAAATGAACTAAAAATTAACTTTAAAGAAATGTCAATTCATACATTTAAAAATTTCCTTATTACACAAGATTTGCATTGAATTTTCTCTATGACTGATTTTTGTTTTTATGTTTGTTTATATTTTTTATTTATAAATTTGATTCCTTTTATAGTATCCTGTTTTTAAGATATCTACTGTACCACTTTGAAAATCAGTGCACTAGTACTGAAAGTGCCTGCAGTATAAAGAAAGAATAAATAAATAAATAAATAAATAAATTGTAAAGAATTGGTACCCTCCTAAACACTATCAGAGACCTCAATATTTAATTTTTGATTATAAAACTCTACATGTGCATGGCTCCCTCTTCAGTCTCCTAATCATTCAATCAATAATGTCTCATAAAAGTAGAAGTTTTATGATGGCCTGATCAACCTACCTGTGTATTGTATCGGTATATAGGGTCTGCCAGGCCTTTGCGGCTCATCAAACTGCACCCAATTCCTATTCGGACCTGAGCTTATTCCTGTACTACCTTGTCTCTGTAGGGAAAAAAAATCAAAACAAAGAACAATGTGAACATTAAGATGATTTTTAAAGAATATATATAACAAATGAAATTGAATTCGGATAAGTTTGAAATTGCATTAAATGGTATTTGTACACTTGTATGTTCATCCCCCTCCAAAATAGAGCATCAGGTTACCAACATGATCTGAAGCAATGATGGACCCTCAATACATTATTTTTTTTTAAATGAGTACTGAAATGAAAATGAAACTGCAAAATAACAATCGAACACATCCATTAAAAGATAACAATTTCAATCTCATTTGCCTATATATAGTATAAGTTTACCATTTGGATGCTTAGAAATGTGCAACTAAGCAAATTTAATCAATTAATATTAATGTATTATTATAATTATGGTATGGTGGTATCTTTATTCAAAAATCAATAATTGCACATAACATGGGTTAGCAGTAGATTACTGAATTGGAAATTGTTAAAGCATATAAATACAGTATACAAAATGACAACATTGGAAATTACCTCAAAAATAAATACAACTAAATAAACATTCAGGATCATATCATATTTTTGGAATAAAATTGCATAAATTACCTGATGGCTTCTGACTGAAGATGACTGACTTGAAGCGTCGTCGTCATTTGAGACTGATCGCATTATCCTTGAGGACCGGGACGATGTTGCCTCGGAATCAGCAGACGATGCTCGGTCAATTCCACCAAGTGCTGTAAACATCTCCAAATTGCTTTCAAGGGCATCTGTAATATGGTTTCTTTCTGGAAGTGTTGGTTTTATGTCAACAAGATTATCAGTAAATTTTGGTGTACCTTCAATATTATTAGATAAACTATCATCAACAGATTTTTCTGGGGTTTCCAGTTTTAAATTCATCTCTTGGTTTTCTTCTATGTCATTTTTTCTCAGAGAATTTATAAGTTGATCCTTCAATTCTGGCGGTAAATTTAGCACAAATGGATCGGAAAACTTTGGTTTTTCTTCAGAATTTTCGTCATGGGGTGTCGATTGATTTTCACCTGTATCTGAATTATTTAGTATGTTGGGGGGCTCTAATGCAAGGTTATTCAAATTGGGAGTGATGGAGCCAGATGCAACGTCTTCAGTTGGGGTTTCCTCCTTCTGGTTGAACATTTCAGCTGTGAAGGTCCCTGCTGCAATGTTTCCACTCATTTTGAAGAGGTGGGTGGTAACTGATAGGCTGAAATTCAAGAATACAAAAAACAAGTTCTAGTGGTGCTGCTTGAATATTTTGAAGATTTTAACTGGTACAAAACCAGGCCAAGGCTAAAAATACATACAACAGACATACTCCAAAATCCTGTCAAGTACAGTAACTCTTAAGCTTTTTAATTTTTGGTTTTTTTGTTGTGCAATGATGTGTGCGTGTGTGTGATTTTTTAAGTGTGTGTTGTGCACTGAGAATTAAGTTAACTGTTAGTGCGCCACCTATCGGTGCATCGTCGTTGACGA
>NW_022697643.1:0-1037 GCF_011630105.1 Anneissia japonica
AAATTATTACAACTGTGGGATTTAATGACACGTTTTTAGTAGATTTGCATTATTTCAGCCTTTGTTACTGAGACTCAATGTTTCCCACAGCATGCATTGTTGTTCTTCTGTATATTGCCTTTTAATATATTTCAAGTTAAAATAATTGTGTACACCTCTGTCGCTATATACCTCTGGTTAACAATTGATTTGATTTAATTTATTTTAAAATTCTGAACAAAACAATGTACTGTATGTAAACACTCAATTTTTCTTGAGCCATCAGAGCAATACAGTGTAAACATAATTGTTTTTGCCCCAAAACCTTTACTAAGAAATACAAATATTGTATATCATTGGGGATAGTTTTCCTATTATATTCCTAGTGGGGGACTTCTTTGCAAATTATATGGATGTACACTTTTGCAGTGCTTTCATGCAATAGTATAATAATGCTAAAATATGTTTATTAACTGACTTCATTAAAATATAATACACTATCATTTGTTTTTATCAGAAAAAGATTATAAAATTAAAATTATCAATATTGCATTATTAAAATTAAAAACCATACAAGTATAATTTGATAATTTGTAAGTAAGAGATTATGGCATTAAAGCATTTGGATTAAATTAAAAATTCCACAATAATTAGATTATTTTAATTCAACTAAAGACTAGATGAAATATTTCCAAGAATACATAGAATAATAAGGTAATGAATTTCAAAATCATCTTGTTAGTAATGTTTTCTAATATTTTAAAATAATTACAGTTTGTGTCTTTCTAACATGATTCTTAATTAACAGACAAAGGTCAATGACCCAAGCCAAGCACTGCCATCAGAAAGGCAAAAAAGAATAATTGACAGAATGATTGGAATGGCCTCCACATCAACTAGAAATGAGGACATGACTTACATTTGGGACTTTGCTGGCCAGCAGCTCTACTATATTACACATCGAGTAAGTACTCAATTTAGTTGTGTACTTGCCTACTAATAGGATCTGTGGCAGGATTCCCAGTGTAAGAAGTAATCCTTCCCAATGCCGGAAATAT
>NW_022697644.1:0-1701 GCF_011630105.1 Anneissia japonica
TGCTAGAAATACTGTTTTACACAATGTAATTCATGTTATGAAAATATTCAAATTCCCACATTAATTCATATCAAGTTCCGTCTTAAGTTTGCCTTCCATCATGAACGGTATTTTTCTTGGTGATTCAGATTCAAATGAACAGCAGATTTACAACCAATTATGTCTTGGCCTTTCTCCACAACAACAAAATCTACTTTATAACAATGCCTTCTATGTGTAATTTTCAAAGTACACTTACCCTTCACTGGAATGTTTTCCCTGCTGTATGTAGATAATTTTATTTTATTTTGCTGTCTCTAATCCTTAGATTACATTTGAAACTCATTAAAGTAGCATGCGAGATTATGTCTGCTTGTGCACCATTGTCAATCTTTAATTTTAAAGGTTTTTTATTTACCTTTACTTTCACATACCAATCATCATCATTTTCTTTGTCGTCTGGCTCTGTGTTATTTTCTACTAAAGATATGAACAGTTTCTCTGTCAGTGTTTCATGTATGCTAGCTCCATCGCTATTAGGCCTATGCATTGCCACTGTGTTCACCATTTCGGTTTTGCAACGTTTTGAATAATGATTCATTTTGTTGCATTTGTGACAAGTTTTACCATATGCAGGACAATGCTTGGGATTGTGTGTTAATCCATATCTCCTACATGATTTACCATTATGCTTTCTACTAGTACTAGCAGCTGAACTTGTAGTGTTATTGTATCTAGGTCAAGTTTTCTTCTTTATTTAAATTTTATGAACTAGTGCCCCTGGATCACTTTCTGAGTCGTCCCCTTTAACTTTTGCCAACAGAGACTTACTTGATTCAGCAGCTCTACATGTGTCAATTGCTAGTTTGAGATCTAGATCCTTGACCCTTAACATCTGGTCACACAGCACGTAGCTTTGCACTCCAAATACTAGCGCGTCTCTGATCAAACTTTCAGATAAATTCTCAAACTCACAGTCTTTAGCGAGTGTTTTTAGAGCAGTGACATAATGATTAATTGTTTCTCCGTCTTTTTGTTGTCTTTTAAAAAACTGATATCTATTGAAAGCTTGCGAGGTGTAACAGTGTTCCTTGAACTTTTCTTCCACTTTCTTGAGCTTATTGCCTTCTCCGGACTGATCCCACGTAAACATGTTGTATACCCTGAGCCCATCATCACCTATCAGGGTGAGAAATGATTTTTTGTCCTTCCCTGTCGCCTTCATATACAGCTTAAATCTTAGGATAAACCATCTGTAGTTTTCCGCTGGGTTTCCTTCAAGAGATAAGGCCTTTGGTGGATCTATTTTGTCCATCTTGGCTCCAATTTATCCCTTTTCTGACACCATGTGAAATGAGTACATTAATCGACACCTATTTCGTGTAACGAACTGTTTAATTCAAAACCACCTTAGATGGCGCTAATACTTCACCGACAATGCCTACTTCGATAGTTTGATATTCATTGCTGTAACGTTTTGAATAAAATATACTTAATGCATAATTTTTCAGCGTGGCGCTAACATTTTAAGCATGGTGCAATCTTCACTTATTTTGCCTAAGCGTGGTGGTCATTCGGTTTTTTTTTTTCGCCCAAGCATGGCAGTCCCACCACACTTAAGTATAGCTGGCAAGACCCCTGATGTGTGTGGGTGTGTGTGGGTGTGGGTGTGGGTGTGGGTGTGGGTGTGTGTGTGTGTGGGTGTGTGTGTGTGTGTGTGGG
>NW_022697645.1:0-1356 GCF_011630105.1 Anneissia japonica
AGAATTTGATTATTGGGGCCATTTTTACCTACCTGTCATATGGGGCCATTTTTACCGGGGCCATTATTTCCGGGGCCTTTATTTCCGGGGCCATTTTTTCCGGGGCCATTTTTTCCGGGGCCATTCTTACCGTACACCCTGTACCTTATGCGAGTAGGTGTGACTGTAATACCCTCTATAATACAGTACAGTAGGTGTACCTATCTGATAGGGGAAATTGTTTGTGGGGTCGCTTTCGTCTACAATCCAGTACAGTACTGGATACATTTTTACATTACATTTTGTTTAAAAGGTCTGTAAACCAATAACAAAATAAGAACATTTTGAGCCTGAAATCGGCCAAAAAATAAGAACACTGAGTCTGGGCAAAATTTTATTGTTTTTCTTTTTTTTAAAAAGTGTATATTTTAATTCAGCTGGGTCACAAGAATGTAATGAGTACCATACCAATTGGAGTGATAAAGCGATGAAATTATAAATTTATTATTCTTATGGTTATTTATTGAAAATTTATAGTACTATTTTTTGGATGCCTACACTTTTTTTTTTATAAGAACCAGTACAATTTTGCCCAGGCTCAATGTTGTTATTTTTTGGCTGATTTCAGGCTCAAAATGTTCTTATTTTGTTCTTATTTTACACATTTTTCAAACGTAGAAAATTACTATGGTAGAGCAGTAGGTATGTATATTGGTGTACGGTAAGAATGGCCCCGGAAAAAATGGCCCCGGAAAAAATGGCCCTGGAAAAAATGGCCCCGGAAAAAATGGCCCTGGTAAAAATGGCCCCATATGACATGTAGGTAAAAATGGCCCCAATAATTAAATTCTGTATTAAAACTGATTTTCTTGAGTCAATATATGCATTTTTGTATCTTAAATAATTTAGTTTTTAAAAGGAATCTAACTTCAAACAAATTGCCAATTACAATTTACTTTTTGCAAGAATTAATATTCAACGATAAAATATTCAAAGATAAATAAAAAGCCATGAATTACACTTTTTTTTTTCCATTTAAATGTTAAAAAATAGCAACAACAAAATCAATAAATCAACATAAATCATACATTTATTAATACTAAAATAATTTACTTGTGGCCGATTTCACGGTAGAGGAATCACAATTTTCCAGAAATTCAATCTGTGTATTGGTAAACCTCACAAACAGTGGGTTAGTATGAACATAAAATTATTATTATTTTTTTTTTAAGAAAAAGAGAGTTCTACAATCATAATTATATGGTTTAGATGGGGTTTGCAGTGTGTTAGAGGTTTGTGTTGTATTTGCAAATATTTTTTCATAACAAAATCTAAATTTTAACCAAAAAATAGTTATGAATGTATTTAATTTTCTTA
>NW_022697646.1:0-686 GCF_011630105.1 Anneissia japonica
TTCAGATATTAAGGGGAAAACATGGTTTATCAGTTGTTTATTTACAATTTTTTCAAATATTTTAGTTATTGTTGGGAGTAATGATATAGGTCTGTAGTTTTGAACTTCAGTCTTAGAACCACTTTTGTGTATCGGAACAATGTTCGCTATTTTCCACTGATCAGGAAATTTACCGGATTTTAAAGAATAACTAAATATTTTTGAAATAGGAAGGGCTAAAGAAGATGAACAAAATTTAAGGACCTGATTACTTATTGGATCATTTCCAGCTGCCTTATGTGTGTTGATGCACCCCAAGAGTTTAACAACCTCATCTTGGTGAATATTTATGTTGTTGAGGACATCACCATACACCTCATATATACAGCCCAGGTGTGAATGCAAATAGTGGAATACAAGCTATGTGGCTTGGTTCCAGTAGATACAGAGAATATTTTGTCATTCTTAACGCGTCCTACGAAATTCTTACGAGACAGCACTAGTCCTAAGATCGGAGATCTAAAGATGCAATCTCTACCGTGCATCAATGGCGGCCTGCTGGATCTCAAAAGAGATTCTTTAATGAATATAAATAAATTTTAAAAGGCAAATGGGAAAAACCCATGAAACAGCAAGTGGCCGCATAATGCAAAACTATTTAAAATTAAAACGGAACAGTAGAGAAAATCCGATCAGAATGACAAAAT
>NW_022697647.1:0-130 GCF_011630105.1 Anneissia japonica
CTGAATATTTATTGTCTACAAAATAAAACATGAATTACATGCATCTTTAGAATTGTTTTTATGTAGATAAATGTTCGATAAATTCTTTCTTTCATAAAAAAAAAAAAAAAAAAAAAAAAAAAAAAAAAAA
>NW_022697647.1:180-587 GCF_011630105.1 Anneissia japonica
TCGAATCCCAGGACTTCCGACGGTAAAGCTGGCCTGCCTGCCTAGGTCCGTCCCAGGCCAACCAATAATAATTAACAAAATGTATATTTTTAAATATAGGCCTATGGCGCATCCTGTACATGCACTTCAACTTTTACAACAAAAGCCCAGGCCTAGTAGGCCTACCTGTAGTACGTTCTACTGTACTTAGGCCTATGCCTACACTTTGTTGTCGTCGGGGTATAATTCTGTATCTAAATGAACAAGGAGCGAACCTAGCTAGTCAACATCTAGGCTAGGCTAATTGATTTTAAAATCAATAACCCACCAGGACTATCTGTCGTTTTCTTCTTTGCAACAGCAGACGAAAAAAAGTATTCTACAACGTTTCATGATTCTTTATCACTAAACATTAACAAACACTCGTT
>NW_022697648.1:0-4251 GCF_011630105.1 Anneissia japonica
GTGTAAAATATAACGTTTTAATTGCTTTTACTTACTTTCAGAATTGTCAAATTTGACAGTCCATATTTTTTTGTTTTCATGGTACATAACTTTGACCTCATCACCACCACCTCCAGATCTGGCACGATTTTCAAAGTACATCTGTAATAACTCTGAAGAAGTACTGGTATCTCCATGTACCTCTACTACTGATTTGTCCACTTGATGTTTGTATAACCAGACCTTTTTCGGACGATGTACTGTAAGCAAGGTTTCGCTTAACTCATGACGACGTGCAAGAATTCTATCCACGGCTAAGAGATAAATTGATAATATAATTTTTTTGCAATAATATATACATTTTGGTAAGTTATGTTTTGTGCTTTCATATCCTATATTTGGCTACTTTAGCACAGATAACGTAATAATGAACTTGTTAGATTTAATAGGGAGTTAATAAAGCAGCATATTTTAAATGTATATCATTCATCTGTACCTGAGAATAGGTTGTTTCAAAATCATTAAATCTCTTTTTCATGTACTATATAAACTGAAATATGAGACTAAATGTATAGTTCAGACACCATCTACAAGATAAAGATATTATAATAAGCACATCAGCTTGGAAGAACACAGGACCAACAACCTACAATTCTCTTCCAAGACATGGCACACTACTACAAAATGTAGGCCTATATCAACCTTCCAAATACAACTAGTTATTATAAGCTATGTGATAAAAAAACCAGGGCACCATTAAATTAAAGATCTAATAACATTTACTGATATTCTATTGAACTAAATTTCAACAATACATTATAATGTGTTGTGGCAGTACAAACAGACCCTTATATTGACTGCTAACAGAGCTTATTGAAACTTTGCTTTTCTGCAACCATTGTATTTGTTGATTGAGATGCAAATACATGAATGTAAATATTTTGCTATGAAGTTAAAATTAAGTAGGTGTCATATATATTGTTAGAGCACATGTAATGGAACAATTTATTGCATGCCATATACCTGTTTTATCTTCAAACGTAATGGTGAATATGCTTTTATTTTTATTCATGTTACAATCTTTGATATCTCCTCCACCAGATCGTCTTTTGCTCTCAAAATACATTTCCAAAGTGTCTTTTCCAATCGAGGTTGGAAATCCACAGACTTCGACAGTGTTTTGCAACGGTCCAGATTCCTCGATCAATGAGACTTCTAGCGTTTGTCCGTCAATTTTATGTGGTCTTGTACAGACATCTTCTGCAACTAATATTCAAAAGCATATTTTCAAAACAGCAGTAAGATATAAACCTAGCAGGTACGATACATTATGTTATATGTAACAATCGCCGAGAGCGTCGGAGAGGTGTCAGAAAGCGTATAATTGTTAGCTGATGGAAAGTATCAAAGTGATGACCTAATGAAAGCCTAACACGTCACACGAAGGGGCAAAATGACAAGCCACAGGGCCCAGCATGAGAGTTGGGGCCCATTCATTTTGGTATCGATTACTGTGTCACAAAAGTTGTTAAGGGGCCCCATTACATTATCAATACCATATCTTATATTATTATAATCGGATTCAAATTCTCTTTGAATTCTAGTAGTCCTTGTATTTTCTATGGAAATTTTAGTTTGTATAGTAGAACCCAGTTGTAACACATTTCTGAGTTGGGAATTGATATGGGCGTAGTGTAGATAAGAAGTGTTCATATGAGTCCACAGAAATTACAATAATTTGCTAGATTTTGTTGTTCAGACAATGAGACTTTCGAAGAACTCGATCAGCAACTAACATAAAAAAAAATAAAAAAACTCTACTTAGAGTCTGAGCAATATATTTCAATTGGAAATTTGAAATATGGGCTGTGAATTATTGTTTCGTCGCATTTTTGTAAATCCGAGGTGTTGATTGATGAAACTGGCATGACGCTAACCTTAAACTTTAGTCATGCTATCCTTATGCACTAAGGACAAGAATATTTATAGTGTTAAATATAAACATGTCAATCACTTTCACTTACTTTCATGATTGTCAAATTTAACAGTCCATATTTTTTTGTTTTCATGGTACATAACTTTGACCTCATCACCACCACCTCCAGATCTGGCACGACTTTCAAAGTACATCTGTATAACCTCTGTAGGAATACCGGTATCCCCATGTACCTCTACTACTGATTTGTCTACTTGATGTTTGTATAGCCAGACTGGACGATCAACATTTAGCAAGCTTTCACTTAACTCATGAGGACGTGCAAGAACTCTATCCACAGCTAAAAGATAACTTGTTAATATAAATTGTTTTGCAATAATATATACATTTTGGTAAGTTTATATAATAAGCATGTTTTGTGCTAAGCAATTTCTACTGTATCCTACTGATTAGAATTTCCGCATTTCTAGTTTTCAAAACATACCACACATTTGCCGACACTTAGTACGGCGGGACTAACATTATTTCATTATGTGTGTTATAGCCCTACATAGGTAAATTGAACCAGACAACTATGATTGTATAAATATTTATTTAAAATGTATGGCATTAATAAAACTTGATTAGTTATCAGTATATGCTTTTATACTGTTACAACATTGTTCTAAATATCGCAAATAATTAAACAAATTTATGTACAAATTTTTATGAAAACTGTTACCATTGCTGTTTAATGTCAGTGCAAACTTGTTCAGATAACTTAACACTTCGTCGATGTGACATCGTACTGCTCTTTTCTGTTTCCAGCATTGCATAATCATTGGCCTCAATACTGTTGGAAAGTCTTCAGGAACTACTAGCAACGTCCCTGTTAAAATATTATTCATTATTTCGTCCTCCCGTTTCCCTTCCCATGGTTTTTGACATGTCCATAGTTCCCACACAACAACACATAATGAATAAATATCCGACTTTTGAGATGCAAGCTTGCAGTTTTTGATAACTTCTGGTGGAGCCCATGCTTTTGTGCATCCTCCATAGCTTGAAATCAAGCTTTCACTATCTTCCGCCTCCTTTGATATTCCAAAATCACATATTTTAAGTACATTAAAGGAATGTTCGACATCATCGCTTAACAAATAGTTCATCGACTTAATGTCCTTGTGAATAATATGTTTGCTATGCAAATATTGAACAGCATAAGCAGCGTCGAAACACCATTGAGTAAATTGTGGTCTTGGTAGCCTCGCTAAAGAGGATGCTGCTCCCAAATTTCCTTGTCTTTTTTCAGCTAGGTAGGTGAACAAATCACCATTAGTTGCCAATTCCATGACCAGACCCTTTGCCGGGAGTTTATTATACTGACCATAGAACTTGATAACATTTTTATGGTCAAGATCTTTCAGAATCCTGATCTCTCTTTCACTTACATTTTTATGATGCATCTTAACCGCAACTAAAATGTTTCCATCGGCTGTTTTCCATTCAACTTTGTAAATTGTCGCCGATGAACCTCTACTGCCAATAACCTCACCAAAACCAAAGTCAAGTTCTTCATGCTTGATTAAAAGAGAACCCGATGCAGCCATTTGAGAGAAAATAAATTATAATTTACTATATAAAACAGATGTATACAACAAGCACAAATGCTGTCGAAGTTTACTGACAAGTTCGATTGTCCGATTTTGTAATCTCGCATAAAACATCAGCATAGACAAAAGGTTTATAATCAGGTTAACAATCAAAAAGTTCACAGGCTTGACTATTGTTTGTTTATGTAATCATGTAAATCACGATGATATGCCTATTATATCAGGTGCATTTACAGGCAAGTTTTTTCATCTTAATTTTCATCTTAAGCTTCTGGGAACTTCCCCTACCCCACAATTGACGGTTCCCAGGCTTCCACTAGCCAACGGCCTCCTTGTTCGTCGCTTCAAATCAAAGGGCCTGGCAATAATGCTCTCATCATGGAGGAAATTCACCTAGCTTCGCCACTGATCACAACGGATTACTCAATATTATTAGTAACGTCGTAAATTAGTACAAGAAGATAGAAGGTACATTAAAGAAAAAGCAAAATTATTCAGGAACTACAAAACAGTTGGTGACAAAATGGCCGACAAAGGGTAGGAAACGTAACGTCACACCTTCTCTCCTCATAGGATCGGCAAATTCACATGTATTCGTTTACGTTATTTATTGTCTGGGGAAATTCCCAGGGTACAAAGTTCACCTTTTGCGTCTAATCAGTCACGTGATTTGTATGCAGTACTCGCTTTGTTAATTGTTTTGTTCGAGTTTTCGATAATAATAGCCTAGGTTCTTAATATAGC
>NW_022697648.1:4430-7414 GCF_011630105.1 Anneissia japonica
AATAATAGGCCCTAATAATAATAATAATAATAACAATAATAATAATAATAATAAATAATAATAATAATAATAATAATAATAATAATAATAATAATAATAATAATAATAATAATAATAATAGTTCAATGATACTAAATAAAAATAAATTGCGTTCTGTTATGACAAATGCTCGTTTGGATAGCCTCATGATGCTTAGAATACATCGTGATAGGTGAAGCAACCTCGACCTTGACAGCGTTGACAAATGCAAAATTTCCAAAATGTAGAATTTCATTTTCAAGAATGAGGATTTGAAAATAAATTAGATGGTTACATTGCATCTCTTTGTTTCTTGCTTTATTAAACATTTTTTGGTTTTGGAAGCTGATATTAGAAAACAGCCTACATGAAGTCATATTATAGTAACTCTATGCCTATCATTCAAATAAGTAATAAAAATTTGCCATAATTCATTAAATATCTGTGGCTTCCAGGGGGGATAAGCCCCTTGGACCTCTACCGGGGGCACTAAGCGGCCCCCAGCCAAGTGAGACTCGATTCGCTCCACTAGCCCCCCCCCCCGTCGGGGCCTTTAGCCCCTCCGTCGGGCAGGTCCTGTCGCCATCACTGCAACAAGGTCATTAAAAGTTGCAGTATATCCGAACTCTGGTTTGATAATCTGTTTACCTTCCAGGCCTATTTTGAATTATGCAACCCCAAAAGAGATGATAGTCGTCTTCTTTAATATTTAGATTACAGAATAAACAGCAGTCGTTGTCGGAGTGTTTCCGTTTAAAAAAAAAAAAGGTTTTTTTTCTCTACTACGTTTTTTTTTTTTTTTTTTTTTTCTTATCCAGTCCGTTTAATTCCCATGGAATATCTGGAATATTTAAGAACCATTCCCATTTGATCGAATTTTGTAAGGTTTTTCTGAGAAACATTTTGAGAAACAAATTGCTGTTTCTGTATTTTTTAACGTGAAATTTCTTTTACCAAATCACTAGCAAATGTTTCAATATTTTGGTCTCTTCTGTTTAACTAATTAAGGCATTGTATCCTATCTATTGACTGATTATCTTGCCCCCCCCCCCACATGTGAGTCATCCTCATCTTGGATAGGCTCCATAAGATTCCTTAGAGTGTGTGGTTACCAGCTGAGTTGCTATCACAATTGCTACGCCACACATAACTCCTGACTGGATATGAGTAGGCACAAAGTTATATATGAAAGAACAATTAATACTATGAAAGCAACTTATGATTACTAAATGTCCTATTCTGATAATTATATGAGAAATATGCGTATTGACTTAAAAATTTTATAAAGACTGGAAAGGGAAGTATTCTACACTAGGACCTACTTACTATGTTGTTTAAAATAAATTGAATTTTTTTTCCTCTCAAAAAAAAAATTCCCCCCCCCCCCAAAAAAAAAAAAAATTGAATAGGCCAACTGTACCATGACTGTACATAGTCTAGGATAACTTACACAATTATTTTGCCGTTAAGAAACATGTATCTTAACATCATAATATACAATCATTGACAAATATACATTAGACTTAAACCAAGTTTATTTTGTAGTATTTTGCTTTGGCGTATTGTGCTTAACTTTTTGTTGTTAATAAAATTGTTTATCTAACACAATTATTTTGCCGTTAAGAAACAGGTATCTTAACATCATAATATACAATCATTGACAAATGTACATTAGACCTAAACCAAGTTTATTTTGTAGTATTTTGCTTTGGCGTATTGTGCTTAACTTTTTGTTGTTAATAAAATTGTTTATCTATGTTAAATTTGTGATTCATTTAAAGATTTCTTGTCATATTTTAATTTAAAACAAGTTTTATTAGGGATGTGTGCAGAAAGAATATTGATACACGGATAAAGGCTTAATTCACTTAAAGTTAAGTAACTAAGGCGTAAGACTGGCGTAGCTTACGCCGCGTAAGCTAATCCACGGATTAAAATTCCAAAGTGTTCACACAAACGGCGTTCGCTAAAACGCTGGCGTTAAACTAGTAATAATATAGGCCTATGGAGGAATAGTTTTCAGTTTGAAATAATGTGCGGGTTCTAACTGTAGTAAAATAAATACAGTCCATCATTAACACTTTTAAATATGTGAATTGTTGGAAGTGAACTTATATGATTATTGTATTTTAAATGAACAATTTTACTCTGATTTTTCAGCTAGCATTGTGGAACAATTGTTGGTGTTGCAGGTTTTTAATAGTCTAAATAGTTTAAAATATCTTACAAAACACAATCAACAAATCGTATACATTATAACTAAAGTAAAATGCAATAGAAAAAGAACGCCTTTTACCATTTCATTTATAGAGAGCACAGGAAAGAGATCGAAGTAACTAACTATTGCAATCCTGATTGGTCAATAATGAGGTCAAATCATTCAATTCAAGCATCACTGGCGTTAGCTCTATGGCGTTAGCTAATCTGGGGTCTGCAGGTAGCCTAGCGTAACGCTAGCTGAAAAATCAGAGTAAAATCGTTCACTTAATAATAAAATAAGATTTGTTGTATTTATTTATTGACAATTCAATCTTTTCCATTTCCGCTATAATAGTCACTGTTAATTCAGTTTCAACGAACTACCACCAACGCCAGTAGTGAAAATGAACGCACATGTTTACGATGGCGAAATAAATAGTGTGTTGAGGCAATGTTGATGCTGCTGCTAATGATGGTGATGATAGGCCTGTCAGGAAAAATTTGGTCCAGGGCAAAAATCGGTCCGGCGGACTGATTTTGGCCTCATAATTACTTGCCAAATGAAGTCCACATAAGCCAAAATCAGTCTGCTGAAATTTACTTTGCTGCACACAGCACACTTGGAAATATTACGTCCGCAATAGATTTTGGCGGAAAAAACGACTCCTAAGCTTTTACAGACGTACAGACGTGCATACGCTACCTAGTCAATCACAATGATGTCTCTAGCTGAAGCCTGAATTTGCATACATCACCCTATATAAGAG
>NW_022697648.1:7482-8445 GCF_011630105.1 Anneissia japonica
ATATATCCCTCAATATTTGACAAGGGGGATGGTCCATTGTATCATCCCCCAATATTTTGACTATGTATGGGATAAAATGGAGTTTTACACACTTAAAGACTGTCACAGAAATGATTTGCACTGTCTTATGCGCTTACAAAGATGAAAATTAGCATAATTTATTAATGTTGATAACAAAATTATTTTATCTGCTACCAATCTAAGCTCTTCTTTCCTTAGATATTAGATGTGCTTGCAAAGAAAGCCGCATTTCACACTCAAGGGTGTGTACGACATCAGTAATGTTATGTCAATTCAAAGAATGTTTAAGGATATATCGGTTGATGAGGAATTTATTGATTAGGCCTATAATAGCAAATTGCATAATTTATTTTGCAAAAACAAGAATTCCACCTTCAGAAGGGGGGGGGGGGCACATCCCCTGTCCGCACAAGGGCACACATTGGCGCCAACACCAGGCGCGTAACAGGGGTCTTGGGTCAGAGTGGGTACGGTAGTTATTTTCCCGGTTAGTAATTTACCATACCTACCCCACCTCACCACACTCCCCATATTGAAAACAATACGACATACGGTAGGGCTTATCATATTTATAACATAGGCCACACACGTGTGTTTGAAACTAAATATAAGCATTTTCATCATGGTTTTATTTATTACAAACATATTCTTTCACCATCAATACATATTGAGGCCCTTCTTTTAGGTTAAAACGATCTTAAATTTGTCTCTCTTGAGTTTGGGACTATTATTAGGCCTATGTGTTTAAATAACTTAAAAGGATAATCCTAAAAAAGCCCTAAAAAATGCGCGCGAAGCGCTCAAAATACTTCTGTGTTTTTAATTCTAATTTCGTCGGAATTGATGAAAACTCCCTAAAATGTGCAATTTATAGAGGAAATTGGCCTACCGTAACAAGAAATACGAGCAAAGAATTTGAGAATTTTAGGCACTTTCAGAGGA
>NW_022697648.1:8468-8908 GCF_011630105.1 Anneissia japonica
GAGGATGCATTTGTCAAGGGGTGGGGAAAGATTTTCCAAAGATGGATATTTTTACCTTGTCCCCCGGTGTTTTTAATTCTAATTTCGTTGGAATTGATCAAAACTCCCTAAAACGTGCAATTTTAAGAGGAAATTGGCCCATGCCAACAAGAAATGAGGTTTTTAGGCACTTTCAGGTGGGGAAGATTTCTCAAAGATAGATATTTTCCCCTTGTCCCCCAGTGGTTAAGCCATCGGGCAGCATAGATCAAAGGAGTTATGACAGTTTTTAAAGTGGAGAAGTGGTTGCAGGGTGTTGTGAGTCTGGTCATTATGATATCTTCCTTTTTATTCTTGTCTTTTTTCTCATCTCTTTTTCTTTTTCTTTCCTTTTCTTTTTTTTTCTTCTTTCTCTTTCCCTCCCTCTCCCCTCTTTCTTTTCTCTTATTACCCAGCCCGGT
>NW_022697648.1:9005-11362 GCF_011630105.1 Anneissia japonica
GGGGGGGGGGGGGGGCGCCTAGAGCCCCCGGTGGGGCCAAGGATATTTGATGAATTATGGCGAATAACAAAATCCGCTACTGTATATTAACATTGAGTTAATTACAAGTGTTATATTTCTCACCAAGTGGATTTATGAATAGCACTCTCCTAGGGTGTTTTGGTAGGAAAAGAAGACTTAAACACTGTGGGTGTAATTTTTTCTTTGCGTACCGTCCCCCCACCCAAATCCGCCACTGGAAATAGGCCTAGGCCCTAGGTTTAGGTAGGCCTACTTTGTTTCATGTCAATTAGAGACAACAGGATTATACAATTACAATATACAAAATATCTTTTAAACTTGAAATTGCAAATTGCAAGTGAAGTGCTGCAAAGTACAACTGCATAAATGTTCTGCGAACAAAATTATTTATGCAAGTCAAGTGAAAATAATGAATAATAAAACTATAACAAATAATATGAGACACAACCCATTGTCTATATTAGAACACTTCTCATTGGGTAACAAAGTCGTAATTTTTCATTTTTGTAAAAAAGTGTCTATAGTGTGGTGGATTATGGTTTAGGTTTTTTTTTAATAAAGTTTCAAAAATTTCTATGTATGTGGAAAATGTAGTTGATTACCAAAGGTTACAATTTTTATTTTGAAGACTGCATGGTCTAGGAAGTGTACATTTTTTTTATGGGGCATGTTTCCAAGGGCGTGTTTTTTAGGGGCGAGTTGACTGCCAAAGAGTGTTGCTAAAGTGCGAGCCAGCGTGTTATTTGATCACAAGTGCGAGACATATCACAAGCCATGACGTCACGACAATAGATAGAGATGTTAGCCAGTTGTGCGAGGTATCGGTTGAGATTTGTGGAGTACAATTCAAAAAACAATTATAGGTCTAATAATGAATTATTGTGATGTTAAATAGACAATGTTAGCTATCAAAGAGCGACGTTGTTTTTTATTGGGACCTTCGTCTTCAAGGCTAGGCCTATACCATCCTAGCTAGTCTAGGCGAATACAGATCATTTCGGTCGCGCTTCGTTTCGGTCGCGCTTCATTTCGGTCGCGGTTTGTTTTCAACAAATATATGGAGCGCCAATGGAGTTTCGAAACGCTAAATTTAATATAACTAGGCCTAATTATCATTGCAAGTTCGTCAATCGGTTTATCATACATTTTTTATTTATGTTTTGTTGTATTTCTAATAAGTAACAACAGGCTACTTAAAAGCAAATAAAATTAATACTATTATTACTAAACTATCAATTAATATTATCGGACGGTTTTTATTTTCGTTTTGTTATGAATCCTACGCTTTCTACTGCATAACAAATACAGAAAATAAAAATAAATACTAAAATATGATATGATGTTATATATTATTATTATTATTATTATTTATTTACATTGTATCTGGAAAAAACAGCCAATTTGTCATTTAAATTACTGTAACATTAGTTTATTAACAATTATTTTTATTAGTATTAAAGTTTGTTATTGTTTTTATTTTCGTTTTATGAATCCTACGCTTTCTACTACATAACAAATACAGCAAATGAAATAAATACTAAAATATGATATAATGTTATATATTATTATTATTATTATATTATTTTTTTTTTAAATTTACATTTTATCTGGAAAAACCAGTCAATTTGTTATTTAAATTACTGTAACATTAGTTTATTAACAATTATTTTTATTAGTATTAAAGTTTGTTATTGTTACTATACTGTATAACTTGGTGCTATTTTTCTTTTTTTTACAGAAACAACGCAGATGTTACGAAGTTGACCGAGTTTGAGATACGTTTTTTTGGTTCTTGCTATATATATTGATATAATTTTTATTAATGCTTGAATCAAATAAAAATCTATGGAATAAGTATAGTCAATAGATTAGTTTCGTATACGTTTTTTTTTTCTTGTCTGTTAGGTTTCCATTTACCATACCGGTAAATGTTCTGATCATGTTATAATAATATTGTAAAGAAATATGTATTTCCATATTTATATTTTCCATGAAAAAGTATCAATACTTTGATAATTTTAAAAGCCTTTTCATGCTTCTGTTATATTCATAAGCCCGAGAAAATCACTCAACTTGCTAGGCCTATTTCTTTAGTTGCATAACTGGAGTATAATTGTGGAAAGAAAAGCTTCCACATATTTATTGCCATGGTACGCTTAAGGAGAAGATGACGCAAGGTTTGTGATTTCTTGTTTGTCATATTTCCATTTCTATTACATTATTGCAAAGACAGAAGTAGGTCAGATGCTAAAATAGATGACTAGCTATTTCTAGGTACAAACATTGTTGTTTTTCAGTATTTTGCCTTTTAATCTATATATATATATATATATATA
>NW_022697648.1:11496-19659 GCF_011630105.1 Anneissia japonica
TATGTGTATGTATATATATATGTATGTATATATATGTATATATATATATATATATATAGTGGTTTCTAGGTATATCCAATATGATAAAATCATATATAAATATATTTATGAACTGTGCAGGGGTATTAAAGATTTCAAGTGAAGAATGATAATGTGTGTATTATTCGTTTATTTCTTCGTGTTTCCTTCAATTCTCTTGGTATGTTTCATCCAAACTCTGGAAGCTGCAAGAAAAATAAATATATTTATTGTATAAAAAGATCAGTTTAAATATTGAATGATTATTGTTTTAACTAAATTATGAAATAGATTTCAGATGGTAACAATATTCAATTCAATTAAAATCAAAGATACATTTTATTGACCATAATTATTAACGCAACAAAAAGAATAGCATGAAGCACATACTAAATTCCATTTTTTAAATTACAAGATCATGTTGCAATCATGAATATATCACCGTTAATGGAAGAAAGAGAATATAGTAGAAAGATATTTTGTTAGTGGAAAGATGGAAAAACAATAATACTTAGGCCTATGATAAACCGATTCACGAACTAAAATATATAGGGCCTAGGCATATTAAATTTTTTGTTTTCGCAACTCCTTCGGCGCTCCATATATTTGTTCTAAATAAACCGCGACCGAAACGAAGCGCGACCGAAACAAAGCGCGACCGAAACGAAGCGCGACCGAAATGATCGGCTACCGTCTAGGCCTAGTAGAGTAGGATAAGGCTAGCGCGACATGCGGACGTTGGTACGAGTAGGTTAGTCTACAAACGTCGCCTAAAGTAATTGATTTTACCCGGCAGAACGAAAGAAGGAAACTCCGCTTTTCAGTCGTCTTAGGCACTCGTTTTTTGACAAACAATGACATTTCAGAGGTCAAATTGCTGTCAAGAATATGAATTGGCTGCGAAGCAGCAATTACACAATATGATTAAACCAGGTACTGTACTTGAAAACAATAAGTTCTAAATCCACGCCTCATGTATTTGGTAGAAAGAGAGAGAGGGTGGGTGAACGTGAATTTTTTTTTAAATTTAACATGTACATTCCGCTTCACTAGCCACAGCACCGTGAGTGAGTATTTTTATACCTCCATGGTTCAAACAACCAATCACAATCACAATGATGTCCATGGCTGAAGCCTTAATTTGCATACATCACCCTATATAGTACAGTTTAAGATCACGATGTACAGTACAGTATTTGGCTTTAGTTGATAGCAGAGGCTTTGAGGGTTTGTGCACGTGGAAAAATAAGGGAAAACCTAGTTACAGTATATGGGCTCTAGAGTACACAGATATATACCAGTTGTTAAAGATAGTTGTATACATTCCTAATAATATTTTTATTTAATTTTAACAACAGTTTAACATCTTTTATGAGGGTGGTCCAGTCCATCCAGCCGAAGCTGATCATAAGGTACCCTCAGTACACAGTACAACAAAGGAAATTTTGAAGTAATTAACAGTAATATACAGTCGGTAAATTTAAACTACAGTTATTAGCCCTAATTATACAATCAATAAACATATAATAAAGGCCGAAACGGATCCGTCTGCAGATATTGGAATTTTTTCCAGTGGATACCGTACTTCGTTTATTTTGTCATTTTAATGGAATTTTCTGTACTGTTCTATTAAAATTACTATATATATAAGGGGAGGCGGTCAAAACATCATGTACTGTAAAAGGGTATTTTAAATCTGCGCTAACCATAACACAATGAGTGGCTAGTAATCTGTCCGCAAAGTTCGAACCACCAATCAAAACTAGGCCATGACTGAAGCCTTAATTTGCATACATCACCCAATATAAGAGTTTAAGATGGGAATGTGTATGACTTTATTTGATAGGAGAGCCTTAGTGAACGTGGAGGAACAAGGAAAGACAGGCTATGTAGGCTTGAAAGTACAGATACATACCAGTTAAAAACACTTTACATTGTCAATATTTTAACAGTACCTCCCTGGCACTTATCCTGTAATTTTTTGTGTGTTCTTATGGATGTATTTTAAATGATGACCACTCATACGTGTGTGTGTATTTTATATAAATATATAAATATATATATATATATATATATATATATATATAATAACTAAGTTTTGTGCACATTGTTTTATTTGATTCTGCTCCCAGCCGGTTGAGCCCTCTCATTCTGACGATTTGCCCAGAGATTTATATCTGTCTCTTATACACATCTAGATGTGTATAAGAGACAGGTTTCATACTTTCTTTGTAAATGTTATAGAACGTACCATCATTGTGATGTGTTGCGATGATCTAAAACATATGTACAATGAAGTTCAGTTACTTTACATTTATTCCCCCCGACGATTTGTTGTTTTTCCTTCCGCCGTGACTACCCCTGAATTAAGGCTCTATCATCTATGCAGTTCAATTGTGTAGCGTGCCCGTCGAAAAATGCCTCATTAAGAAACTAACATTTTTCTTTTTGTGTTTTGTTCTTCTCCGACAGTAATTTATTTTACTTTTTAGTTATGCTGCCGGCCCTTGTGGGAAATGAGAGACCAACATTTATTGTATTGTTTTCAAGACTGATTTTATCCTTTTATCGTATATTGTAATTGTTTTCGGTAAAACAAATGCAATGAAAAAAATGAAATAAACAGAAAACAAAAATAGCAAAAAAGTAATGAATACAAGGAGGTAATGTGAAATTATTAAGAGTAAACTTCAAACTACTTTTACCAATTAATATATATCTGTTGACATTCTTTAATCATCACTACTAACCCCAACGAGCAACGAACCTCCGTCAAATGAAATCGGAATACTGTACTGTACTTTATATACGACGACGTATGCAAAATAGGCTTCAGATTGGACTTCAGCCATCGTCTTCTTTTGATTGGACGTTCAATTTTCATTTTCCCACCAAAAGATTTTCTCTCTATGCGGACCGATAAGTAAGCACCCACTGTGCTGTGATTGGTTGAAACCAAACTCGTATAATAGTGTAGCACTGTAGCAGGCGTAGGCGGAACGATTTAGGCTACGCCAAAACTAGTCCTAGTCGGACCAATATTATCCAAGGAGGACTAATTTTGGCGGCTAAAATCGGTCCCCCGGACAAATTTTAGCGGCCACAATCTGTCCCCCGGACTAGTAGTGGCGACCAGAATCGGTCCCCCGGACCGATTTTGGCCTGGACCAATTTTGGCGTGACAGGTGTACATTAGACTGAAATTATATTCTTCATTTCAACATTAATTTTACCGATATTGTGGTGTATTGTCGTTCATGAGACTTACTTCGCAGAAAAAATTAATAAATGTTCTGTATCTACTCAAATGTTTGTTGTGCACCTTAGTCCAACATTGTCAAAATGATAGTTTAATGTTACATAAGAACATGAAATTTTATAAAATTCGTAAATTTTCAATTGCTATAACTTTTCATTTTCTTGCTCAATTTTCACAAATCAAATTGCAGTTTATAGAAGCATTTAACAAACTCGTGGTCAAAAGAAATCAGATGTAACAGACATTGCGAAGTACCCAAAATTAATAAAATAGTAACTAACACCATATAACGTATAGCACGCATAGACTAATAATTGACGGCTGTACTCGCAACTAGTATCGGGTTGTTGATGCCACACATACGTAAAGATCAAAGGACTGTACGCACGCGCTATGTTCGAGACTGTTGAATTATACCTTGGTTGCCCATGGAGGTATTATTGAGAAGGAGATCACTCAACAACTTGGCAACGACATGCATTTATACGCTTCCAGCAGAGCAGTTGTGCAATAAAGCGTTTGATTTTAACCCATTAAATATTTTTATAATGAACAACGTTCCCCTGATTAGATTTTTTCGGACTTTCAGTATGTTATTATTTGTATATTTCAGGAACGGATTCCGTAAAATATTTATGTTAGAATTACTTCTGTGTTCATTATAATTCTGTCTAAAGATTGATTGGTTTGACTATAAAGCTAAGTCAACGTAAAACTGAAAAATACTCAGATTTTGGATTGATTTTTCGAATAGTTAACACTCGTTAACCCTAAAATGACTTAGTTTATTACAATCTTTAATCATTTATTAATTAATATCTGTTAGAATTAGCGAATTTTGGACAATTTATGAAAATTGAAGTTGAAATATACTATACTTTTAAAGATCATGTAAATGTTCCATTAAATTCGAAACTTTTTTGGTGGAAAATATTAATATGTTTGATATTCTATGAGAGATGATTGTATCAGCTTCAAAACGGAAATGATTGCGCAGCCATAGTGATTGACTGTATGTAGTGCGCATCGAGAAAAGAAGGTGCTCTCCATTTCGCCATGTTCAATTTTTTGGTAAACTATGCCTGCTGAAAATTAGATGGCGGGGAACACATCGGACTTCAAAGGCATCGCGCAAACGTTCTTCATGCGCTACGGCAGCTTTGATCTTGGTTCATTTGCATAGCGCTGCGTGCGCGTAGCTTTTACGAGTGATCTCCTCCTCAATAATACCACCTCCATGGTTGAGGCAAAGATACTAAAAACACAAGATAGAGTTCTCCACAAGAAAAAATGTGTTACCAAATATCGCGTATTTAATTGTCAATTCTCAATTAAAAAATTGTACACAATTAGTACAATTGTACCCAGACAGTGACAACGGTGAATACATAACCTCCTTGGCGTAGGTAGAAATCGTTGCTATTATCCAAATAAAACATCCAAATAAAACACACAATTAAGCCCATGGATCAGTATCTAGAAAACAAATAAGCGCAGAATCGTATGGCCAGACGCACTCTAGTGATAAAGTTTTCCTCCATTAGTGGAAAAAATATAAAATCTCTATCCAATGAACTGAAGCGTCAAAGCATTTTGGTTGAGTCGTCCAATAGACTATGCTTGTTAGGAATAAAGCGCAACCATGAGGAAAGCTTTGTGTTTTGTTGACCGAATTAGTACGCGGATTACTTCAATTTCTTGGTAAATACCCACTTTAATACCTTGAAATGAAGAACATTGTAAACAAACTTCCAACAACCCTACTATGATGTCAGCAGAATATTTCTGTCTTTATATCATTTCAAATCTCACGAGTTATCAAAAGTTTCAGTCTGTAGGCCTAGGTTCCCGTGGAAAAGAAACATCCATAGAGAGATCTACACTATGATTCACTGTAAATTGAACAAGGAACCTCATTTTTTTGCAGTACATGTGACTTTTTACTATAACGCTCAGCGGGCTACCGTACATACGTTACGTGTCCTGGCTGAGCGCGTTTTCGATTTAAATATCCGTTTGCCGACCCAAAGTCCCAAACGACCGAATCGCCTCATTGGAAAAGCAAGCGGTATCAATGTTTCTATCTTTCATCAGCTTTACTGAATGCACAAGATTAGCTGTTGCAAGTTTTATACTGTACAATATAAACAATACAATAGTGATGTAGAAGGATTATAGGCCAATTATCTAATAGTTTATGCTGTAATATACAAAGTGAAATCCGACAGAGATCATAGTGGTCATGTATTGAGATAGTGGTGTTATAGATTAAACAATTCTTAATTAAGCGCATATTAGAATAATATGGTGGGAAGCGGACTTAACTACACATTAGCCTGGTTCACGTCGAACTTTTATCTAGATATAGATCCACTTAACTAGTTAAAAGTTCGACGTGAACCACTCAATTATAGCTAGATAAAGGCTTAAGTCACTTAAAGTTAAGTGACTGAACTTCACTAGAATAACGGTAAATTAACTTGCTTAACGGTAATGTCGGCTCAGATTACAAGGACACGATTACGTAACGTAGGCATCAGTCAGCGTTGTTGTGCTGTACCACCATTATCATCTTCTGGCTGGCAACAACGTACTCCAACAATGCCAACAACAGCAGCATAGTAGTCTCATTAGTACGGGGCGCCAAACGACACACTACCTGTTCTGTCACACAAAACCATGTTTGTAGGGGCCAAATCATGTTTTGTAATATACGAAAGTTATTCTGTCTTTACAAAACATGTTTTGTCTCGACAAGCATGGTTTTGTCATTTACAAAACATGTTTTGTCTCGACAAACATGGTTTTGTCATTTATAAAACATATTTTGTCGAGACAAACATGGTTTTGTCAGTTTTGTCGAGACAAAACTGGTTTTGTCGAGACAAAACATATTTTGTAAATGAAAAAAACCATGTTTGTCGAGACAAAACATGTTTTGTCAGGACAAAACATGTTTTGTAAATGACAAAACCATGTTTGTCTCGACAAAACATGTTTTGTCATAATAATAATAATAATTTTGGCTTATATAGCGCATTATGCTAAAGCCTCAATGCGCTTAACAGTAAAAATAAAATTCGGGAAAAAAAATTAAGAAAAATACAAGCTAAAAAGGTGAGTTTTTAAAGCCAATGGAAGTTGCCTGTCGGATTGTAATAGGCAGAGCATTCCAAAGAAAGACAGAAGCCCAAGAAAAAGAACGACTACCATAATGCTTTGTCGACGGGCGAGTTGAATGAGCAAGTAGAGATTCTGAACTAGATCTCAGAGACCTCATAGGAATGTAAGGATGAATGAGTTGTGAAATAAACATTGTTGTGAAATAAACATTGTCATGACAGAACATGTTTTGTAAAGGACAAAACCATGTTTGTCTTGACAAAACATGTTTTGTCGAGACAAAACATGTTTTGTAAATGACAAAACCATGTTTGTCGAGACAAAACATGTTTTGTAAATGACAAAACCATGTTTGTCGAGACAAAACATGTTTTGTAAATGACAAAACCATGTTTGTCGAGACAAAACATGTTTTGTGAGGACAAAACCAGATGTTTGTCTGTACAAAACATGTTTTGTCTCGACAAAACATGTTTTGTAAATGACAGAACCATGTTTGTCTCGACAAAACATGTTTGGTAAATGACAAAACATGTTTTGTAAATTACATAACCATGTTTGTCTCGACAAAACATGTTCTATAAATGACAAAACCATGTTTGTCTACACAGACATCCTTTGTACGCCGGGAACTTGTGGGCGCACTACTGTAAAGAGTGATTAGGTCAGAGGATAAAATTAGACTGGCTAGTATTTTTTAGGTGCACACACATGGCATGGCAGTGAATGTGTACACGTGTGTTCACCTCTCGTCTATGGTTCCGATTAAAAAAAAATTATTCCAACTTTTTTTAAGCTTTAATATTTCATTTACCGTATATGGACAGGGTCCCTGCCGGCAGGAGCCGATCATGAGATGTCTGAAAGGGGAATCGAAAATGGGGCCGATCGAAATAACATCGCCTTAAGGGGATGTCCGCGAAATATTTGTTTTCTAGACAGACGCAACCTCTGAGGCATTTTGGGCGATCAATTTTTTCCCCTTTTTTAACTTCCTATTAAATTAAATTCATAGCCAGGTTTCAACTAGGGTGAGGGCCTAAGATAGGCAGTAACAACAAGGAAAGGTCGGACCTAGGCCTAGAGATGTTCAGGCAGGCCTATCCTACCTAGGCATAGCTAGTTTAGGTATAGGCCAGCCTACTACTCTCTAGCTAGGCCCTCCGGCTAGTTTTCAGCTAAGGCAGGGGTAGCTAAGGCCTAGCTTCTACTTTAAAAATACTTTATTCTCGCTTAATGTCGCCAAATCTAGCAAAACTGCTATCATTTTTAATTGCTATAGGGCCTCGGGCTTTTCAACAACACCCGCGAGCGATTTTTTTTTTCCGTACGAAACATTTGCATGAAACATCACTCGGGCCATCTCGGATTGACTCGAGTGAGTACGATACGAGGAACAAGATCAGACACTTCGCAATGTCGTGACGCTCGAGTTACTGCATTGCTCTTTCTATGTTTACCTACGGTAGGCCTATGAAATCTCACGGACCTACGGGATGTACGTGTGTAACTAACTGTGACCTTCTTGGATGTTATTAAATGTTAGTATATTATCTACAACAACAACAGCTAGTACCTCCTGTTATAAAGTGTAGATAGGTACAGTAATACCAAAGGCTAGAGAGAAAGAGGCCTAACAGGCTGAAATCTTACCTAGGCCCCTCCTTAAACTAGGCCTAGGGTCATAGGCTGACACTAACATACTGACATTGACTGAAATTTTTTGGGGAAAAAATAGGACAAAATTGAAGCATGAAATAAAA
>NW_022697648.1:19782-21321 GCF_011630105.1 Anneissia japonica
TAGGCCTATAAATAATAATCGCCCAAGGGGAATATCTTTTGTGTTATTTCTCCTTAACGTCGTTTTTTAATTGTTCTCTAATTCCTCCATTGTCTAAGTTCCCCTTAAGGGACAGGTAATAATAATAATAATAATAATAATTAATAATAATAATAATAATAATAATCATCATTTCGGCATTACATGTAATTAACTTGGTGTAGCCTTGTAATCAAGAGTGGAGTTTCATGTAAATGTTTCGTACGGGAAAAAAAATCGCCACCCGCGAACCAACAAAATTTCTTATCTTCGATCGTTGCCAACACCAAAGATAAGAGTATAAATATAAGAGTATAACTCTTTGCCAACACACACTCGCTATTCTTGCACTGAATGACGTCACGCATGTATCGGCGTTTCTATTGCTAATCATGACGTAATCATTTACCGTACCTTTAGCAATCGGAAGTTCCGATACGATACCGTATCTCTAGCCACGGCGTTTGAACTTTATACAACCTTGCAATCGCTGTTACATCAACATTAAACGTTCTGCTGCACTATCTAGAATACGGGCTAATATTCATAGGCCTGTGCTGCTAGGCCTAACAATACATTTATTTACAGTAGATACTGACTGTAGTACTAGTAGGACATGATCTAGGCCCTGGCTAAGCCTGCCAGCACCACTACCTGGTAACTTAAGGACAGCACTTCCTGCACTGGATGTCAATCAAAGATCTTATAAACACAAGACAGCGTTCTCCGCGATTTACGCGTTACAAATAGAAGCGTCGGTCAAGGTTCAAAAGTTTCCAATTTAGCAAGAGGGCGCCATTCATGCGCTATACCCAGAGCCATAGATAGAAAGAGTTGCGACATTGAGAATTTAGAAGCCATTTTGTGTCATACGCGATGCGCGTTCTGTGTCTAACGTGATGTGCGTTCCTGTGTATAATATTGTATAATACAGTTAGCGGCCTCCTGTATAGTTTAATTTCATTTAATCTTTTAATCGAATTTCATGTAACTATTTATAGATTTATTTAATGATT
Source organism: Anneissia japonica (assembly GCF_011630105.1). Taxonomy (NCBI): domain Eukaryota; kingdom Metazoa; phylum Echinodermata; class Crinoidea; order Comatulida; family Comatulidae; genus Anneissia; species Anneissia japonica. The sequence continues at coordinate 20,817 of NW_022697648.1, forward strand.
TCACTACTTTATATCAAATTTCATATTATAAAATAATACTGTAATAATTTATTATTTTTAAGCAGTTCTTTGATCCTCGCCGATAGACCGAGGGAGCCCCTCGATGGCAAGCATTCTTCAATTAGGCAATCCTGAAGTAGCTCGTGTTATTTTTGCAAATAAATGATATGTGACGACCAGCAAAAATTAATTAAATATGTGTATCAAAATGTAATTAAAATCCGTATATAGGGTATATAGATTGTTGCTCTTTAAATTTGAATATGAGCGAGCCCTATACAAATCTTATGTTATTAATTTGATTATTATTATTATTTATAAATATTATAATAGTATAGGTCAGTTGGCCGCAATATAATAACTGTGCTTTGCTGTAAATGTTATAAATTGTAAGTGTTAAATGATATACAGGATCTGTGATATATTCAACTTGTGTAATTATGTAACGTACATTTTATTGTATTAAAAGTCTCGCCTCTATTTTAATATTATGGCTGTACAGTAT
>NW_022697648.1:21810-24902 GCF_011630105.1 Anneissia japonica
TCGGGTCTTCATTGATTAAAATGTGACGAATTAACGATAATTGAAAACAATTCTAATTTTAATTTCGATCATTTACGCGAGCACAGAATTTACGCGAGCACGCACGCGCGAAAATATTCGATTATATATGAATTCTTATACGCTGTCCATACTAAGTGATGTTAATTATAAAATACAGTTGTAAACCCAATTAAGTGTGTGAAATTATTATGCAATGTACGTAACACATATACTTTGCATGTGTTCATCGGGAAGATTATGAAACAAAATGGACGGTGTGTACCACGTGACTTTCGTAAACCAAGGAGCGGAATGTCGCAACTCTTTATATATATGGCTCTGGCTATACCAAAGAGAAAAAGTAATCAGTTTTGGAAGAGGGCGTCCTATCTGTTGCCATGGATCTGAGATGGTTCCTGTTCTGCTGTTCACAGCTAGGATTGATACCCAAGGTAAAAAGTCGCGCGGTGACGGTATGGTCAGAGCGGTCAAGGGTCAAAAGTTTCCAATTTAGCAAGAGGGCGCCATTCATGCCTTATTACAGAATTTGCACGCGTAAATCGCGGAGAACGCTATCTTGTGTTTATAAGATCTTTGATGTCAATAGAGTTTAAACTGTGGGATGCCACTGTCAATTCGAGCGGATGCCAGTTCGAGCGGATGCATTCAGTGCGAACTATAACAAGGGCCGTATTCTTGTATTTGTTTGTTTTAAATGCAAAAAATGCTCTAATTACTAAGGTCCTGAAAGGTTTTTAGTACTTTTTGATAATTACTCCATGTTTGAATTACAGTCTTGGCAACTCCGACTACCAAGATGGCCGCTAACAAGTTAAAACTAATAGAATTGCGCACTTTTCAGCTTAAAAAAGAAGAAGAAAGTGTATGTTTTACGGCTGAGGCTATCGGCACTGCCGCAGTACGAAAAAAAGCTGCTGTTTTCTATCGGCACTGCCGCAGTGCCAACAAGCTGCTGTTTTCTATCGGCACTGCCGCAGTGCCAAAAAGCTGCTGTTTTCTATCGGCACTGCCACAGTGCGAAAAAAGCTGTTAATTTTTATCTGCATTATTGCCGCAATGCGAAAAAAGCTCCGATTTTCTATCGGCACTGCCGCAGTGCCAAAACACGGCAGTTTTCTATTGGCACTACCACTCGAAAAGCTGCTGTTTAATTATCAAATGGATGTTTTTATCTATAGATTATGGTATCAATAATTGGTTAGGTCTAGCCTAGCCTATATTATTGTTAACATTATATTATATATGTTTTATAATTAATTATACTTATTTCTAATTATTAAATATATACATATATCTAGGCCCATACATAAAACAAAAAATAGAACAACAAACATTAGAAATAAAATAGTAGCAATAATAATAATAATAATAATAATAATAATAATAATAATAATAATAATAATAATATAATAATAATAACAGTGCTCGAATAATACAATAATAATGAATAATAATTGTTTGATTAATGAGATGAATCGGCATATATTAAATCAACTTGCGTCTATGCAAAACCTGTTTTTTTAAATATAGATGTTATCTATTTTATTCTGTTTTAAAAAATAATCTTATAAATTATAAGTTTATTTTCTATGATAATTTTATCCACATAATTCATGATTTCAATGTTAGTATGGTTGATAAATAATATATACGGTAAAATAATAATAATAATAATAATAATAATAATAATAATAATAATAATAATAATAATAATAATTAAGATGCTCGAATAATGCTTTAATAAAGAATTAATAGTACTTCAATAATACTTCAATAGGCCTATTTTCGATAGTGTGATTAATGAGATATTTGTTGATTAATTTATAGAAATATATAATAGGTATAGGCCTATACCATTAATAATTAAATCAACTTACGTCTACAGATGTAAAATCTGTTTTTTTTTTTCAATCAAACGTTACCTATTTTATTCTGTTTAAAAAAATAATCTTATAAATTACCGTACATTATAAAGTTTTATTGTAAATTATATGAGAATTTAATCCACATAATTTATGTTTTCAATTATTTAAGCATTTAAACAATTCAGTGGGCCTAACGCTGGATGTAAATGAATAGTACTTCAATAATACTTCAATAGGCCTATTTTTGATAGTGTGATTAATGAGATATTTGTTGATTAATTTATAGAAATATATAATAGGTATAGGCCTATACCATTAATAATTAAATCAACTTACATCTATAGATGTAAAATCTGTTTTTTTTTTTCAATGAAATGTTACCTATTTTATTCTGTTTAAAAAATAATCTTATAAATTACCGTACATTATAAAGTTTCATTGTAAATTATTTGAGAATTTAATCCACATAATTTATGTTTTCAATTATTTAAGCATTTAAACAATTCAGTGGGCTTAACGCTGGATGTAAATGTAAAACAAAACAAAAACAAAAAACAAAAGCATCGCCAAAGTGTTTTCATGTATGCAAATGCTCGCGCGATTACCGTGTATTGGTAAGCAGAGCTCAGGATGTTCACACGAGGTGAAGAATATCGGTCGAAATGACGTGTAAATAAATTGCAATTATGTAAATAACTTTCACAAGAACTTCACTAATATCATAATTAATATAATCTTATTTAATATCTTAAATTAGTTAATTACTAATTAATTAATAGATTGATATAAACACTGTGACCTTATAACTACAATTTATTTAATATATTTTAAATAATAAATACATGAATTCTACAACGAATTTTTCAGGTCAGAAATTGGCATCAAAAAGTAGTAATTTTTCAATCGCGATCTTCGTATTTGTCGGTTCATGGAAATATATATATGTATAATAATAATTATTATTATTATATACATATATTATTATTAAATTTTTATTATATATATATATATAAAATTTAATAGACAAATAGGATAAACCCAGAAAAAAACATGTAATAAGCCTAATACAATTTATGTATTACGTAAACGTAACAGAGGAGGAAAATCTGATCAGAATAATGTAAAGAAACTTTGCCTCAACCAGGACCCAAACCCGTTGGACGCAAAGTTTCTTTTTTCGATATAAGATTTTCCTCTCTTATTACC